>NC_068983.1:111712581-111713060 GCF_001194135.2 Octopus bimaculoides
TATATATATATGTATATACATGCACACATACACACACACATATTAGTGATCCGTATATATCCTTTGAATGTGCATGCTATTCAAAGCCTTCTAAACTGTGGTATTTATCTTGAGAAAGTATCTCTTATAGACATAAGGTGCCAAAAACACTTTAAAATATCAGCAGCAGGCAAATACCACCTACCATTTACATTGAAATTGCTGAATCTAGATTTTTGCTTATTAACTTTGTCAGCAACTAATATCCATCACCCCATGTCAAACAAACATTGGCTGGTAGTTGATGTAGCTAAATAGTGGTTGAAAGGTCATTGATGTTGCATTTAGCTTGTAGGCTGAACAAAATTTCCTTATTAATGATGAAAGCAGTATTGTTCAGTGTATACATATGTATGTACTATACATTTGCATACTACATATGTACACAATATACATAGATATATATACATATGTATGCATATATATATATATATATATAT
>NC_068983.1:111714243-111723795 GCF_001194135.2 Octopus bimaculoides
ACATACATACATATATATATATATATATATATAGAGAGAGAGAGAGAGAGAGAAAGTGATAGATAGATAAATAGATAGATAGATAAATATATAGACAGATAAATAGATAGATAGATGAATAGATAGATAGATAGATAGATAGATAGATAGATAGATAGATAGACAGACAGACAGATAGATAGATAGATAGATAGATAGATAGATAGATAGATAGATTGATATAGATAGATAGATATGTGCGAGTGTGTTTATACAGAAAACCAAAAAAGTCATAAACAAACACTTGGTCTACTAGTCAGAACTAATAACTTAGTACTTTGTAAGTAAGCAAAAGAAGTTTTCTTTGAGAGTTACGCACTATGTGTTGTCATGCTTTGATTTAGTTCTCTCTGGATGTATAAGAAAAGAAATCTCTCACATTTAAGAATCACTTTCTTTCCAAATTCCCTGTTGATGTGTATGTGTGTGCACCTGTGTGCATCTGTGAGTGTTTGTGTTTTTATGTGTGGATGTATGTGAGTGTGTTGGTGCGTGTGCAAGCGTGTTGTTATGTGCGTGTATGCATTTCAATGACGACTATTTCTAGATGTTTATATACTTTTATATTTTTATACCCAAGTGATTTCTTAGCTTATCAATTTTGTTTACCCTTTAGATTTGTATCTGTAGTCTCTAAAAAAAACCATATGAAATGATATACATATGTAAATGTCAATGTCACTGCGTGCATATATATATATATACATATAGATAGATAGATAGATAGATAGATAGATAGATAGATAGATAGATAGATAGATAGATAGATAGATATAGATAGATAGATAGATATAATATGTAGAAACATATGTATATATATATATATATATATATATATATATACACATATACATATATATTTTATATATACATAGATATTTATATATTATATTTATACACATATCATCATCATCTTCATCATCATCATTTAGTGTCTGTTGTCCATATATTTGTATGTATGTATGTGTGTGTGTATACATACACACACACATAGTTACATACACAAATACTTACACACACATTCATATATACATACATACATACATACATATGTTCATATGTCTGCGTGCTTGCCACTTCTGTCATCAAGAATTCCCACATCTTTGAATTGGCCAGTAAATCGAATATGTTTTCATAGATGTATACAACAAATATATGATTACCAGAAAAAGCTGACTTTAAAAGAGATATACATTCAGTCTATACTATATAGAAAAAAGCTTTATAATCATAAAAAGTCCCGAGTTCTTTAATAACTATAATAATAATTTCTCTTCTAAAAGTATGAAACCAGTTTAGTTTGTTTGCTTTTATTTTTACCCTTTTTAATTATTATTATTATTATTTTTTTTTGTGGAGAAAAGTGTTTAAGCTGACTGGGAATACCCACCTATATGGCAGGTATTTGTATTATTGTGAGAGAAATAGATAGATAGATAGATAGATAGATAGATAGACAAAGAATTTGAGAGAGAGGGGAGAGAGAGACAGAGAGAGTGTTTGAGAGAAAGTATTTAGAGAGGGAGAGTTTGTGTTTGAGAGAGAGAGGAGAAGAGAGAAAGAAGAGAGATGGAGAAGAGAGAAAGAAGAGAGATGGAGAAGAGAGAAAGAAGAGAGATGGAGAAGAGAGAAAGAAGAGAGATGGAGAAGAGAGAAAGAAGAGAGATGGAGAAGAGAGAAAGAAGAGAGATGGAGAAGAGAGAAAGAAGAGAGATGGAGAAGAGAGAAAGAAGAGAGATGGAGAAGAGAGAGAAGAAATGAAAGAGGAGAGATAGGGAAGGGAAGAGAGAGAAAATACGAGAGAGAGAGGCAGAAGAAAGAGAGAAAGGGGAAGAGAAAGCCAGAGGGGAAGAGAAAGAGAGAGAGAGGGAGGAAGGGAGAGGCTGATATGAAATCAAATATGTATATGTTGGGTGATTTGAAAATAAGAATTTGTCATTTCAACTTTTGTTACTGTTTTACTTGCATTGAGCAATATTTACATTTATTTTTGCATGGAAGCCAATGCTGATGTTAAGATGCTAGGATGAATAGAGGTTAACAATATGGCAATGGTTCATATTTGATACTGGCAATATGTCATCATTAAAGGATAATTAATTTTTCATGACCCAGTCCACATAATTATAAACCTTGTATAGTGGAAGCTAAAGCGGCAGTCTCTGTGCAGACAGTCACCTTACTAGAAATAGCAGTAAAATTTCTCTCCCGTGACACCTTGCTCTTTAGAAAAACAAAGGGAGGGAAAATGTTCTAAATACACTATATTCTTATATTCTCTCTTTTATTCTTTTACTTGTTTCAGTCATTTGACTGTGGCCATGCTGGAGCACCACTTTAAGGGGTTTTAATCAAAGAAATCAACCCCGGACTTATTCTTTGATCGACTAAAGGCGGCGCTCCAGCATGGCCACAGTCAAATGACTGAAACAAGTAAAAGAGTAAACACACAAGATATTTCAACAATTTTTTATACAATTCATAAGATTTATTGATATAAATATGATAAGACTTTTCTAGACATCAAATGGCTATGAGGGTCCAATAAAGTAAAACAAGAATCAAAGGGGTCTATAGGCAACAAGTGGTTGGGAACCATTGCTATAGAGGGAACTCTGTTAAACACAGCTAAATGCCAGGTAATGGTGTTAAACTGTGAGTGAGAACAAGTCTACCACCACAAAACATATGAGTGGAGTTTGATAGCCAGAAAGTTCTCCAGCAGGCTGCCGCAGATATTTTCACTACAAAATTTCACTAATTGAGGTTGGGAGCCATGAGGCAGGTATCAGTAGTCACTGTCTGTGTTGTGGTAATCAATTTACATGGTTCCTCTGAAGGTGTTCTGTGCAAAGTGTTTGAGGCAGCCAGTACATTCACTGTGAAAAAATTAGAGTGCTCAGAGTTAGTCCCACCAGCTAACATACAAAATGTGCAAAATTATTTTACAGAAATCTATAAAAATATATTTTTGTATGGAGTTATTAGCGTAGCTGTGAAGCATCTTAGCAATAAAACCACATGTACACCCACAAATCTTATTTACTATAAGTAAACCATTCAAAATAAGCATACTACAGTGAATGCAGAATGTCATGTAACACACTAGAAAGAATGCAGATTAATTAATTCTACAAAATATGCATTTCTACTGGAGCCATGAAAAATGTTTCTATGTTGTGAGAGGCAAGATTTTTCAAAATTAATTCAAAGGAAACAAAACTTTTTACCAAAAACAATGAGAATTATGTTTTTATATTGGCATGGGCATTACTGTGAAGTTAGAAGGTTGTTTCCCACTCACATGGTTCTTGGTTTAGTTCTACTGCATGGCACCTTGGTCAAGTGTCTTGTTCTATAACTCCAGGCTGACCAAAACATAGTGAGTGGATTTGGTAGAGAGAAACTGAAAGAAGCCCATCATGTGTGTGTGTGTGTGTGTGTGTGTGTGTGTGTGTGTATGACCCTAAAACCTGTTGTTGGCCCAAGACCTCTTAGTGCTTCTTGTTTTGGATTTATGCTTTCTACAGACGATGTGTGTGTGTGTGGGGTGTCTGTCTCTGTGGCTGGGTGTGCGTGTGTGTGTGTCTATATTTGTATATGCACATATCCATGTGTATGTCTTTGTGCTTGTCCCTCACTAGGCGACCGGTATTGGTTTGTTTGCATCCATGTAACTTAGAGGTTCAGCAAAAAAAAGAAAGAAATCAATGGAATAATCACCAGGCTTATAAAAACAGTTTAGTAATGGGTTGATTCATTTGACTAAAACCTTCCAAGGTGCTGCTCCAGGACGAACACTGTCCAAAGATTGAAACAAGTAAAAGATAAAACGAAAGATAGCATTATTCAGTGTAGATAATTGGCAGGATCATTAGAGCATTAAACAACAAATGCCTTGTGATAATTGATCCGGCTTTTTGCTTTCTCAGCTCATAAATTGTGAAGATGAAGATTATTCTTTCTTCTCTCCAGAGTCAGTAAATAAATTACCAATTACTAAGTGTTGATTTTCTTCCTTTCTCTTTCTCTGTCCCTCTCTTTTTCTCTTTTCTCTGTCTTTCTCTCTGAAATGGCTCTGCTATACTTTGTGAGGGCCATGGGAGGAAAATACTCATTGTTCTATTACCCCTTTTCTTCCAGGAATGAAGGAAGGTTGAACTTGGAGCTAAGTGGTAGCCTTTTTCCATCTTGTATGCTACAAAAAAAAAAAACATCCATCAACCAAAGTCATAGAAAATAATGGGTATAAACAATCCAATGTACTTTAAAGCATGGAATGGTTACAAAAATAATAATAATCATAAAATAAAATTATTTAATTAATATTTCCTATGGCATATTATGTTACTTTGTTTGAACATAATTATCAAATGTGCACTGCTTGGTGATTCGTTTTGGATATTAACTGGTCTCTAAGCAGCTTGACTAAGGGAATACACATAGTTCTGAATTCTACACAGTGATGGCAAAACAAAATCTAACAAGGTCAATGATGTGATAATTATGGATGCCAAATATGTTCCCACAAGAGTATATATTCAAAAAATTATTTTTAGAGCAACACTGAAATTATTAATTAGAATTTATTAATTTCAGATTTTTTTTTTTAAATATACTCCAACATTGTACCAAATTTTACCACATGAATGAATAAGGAAGTGCCTATGTGGTAGATAAACCTGCTAGAAATAGCTGTCAAATCCCTGTAAAATAACACATCAATACACTAGGTAACAGAGTCTTTGGCATACTATCATCATCATTATCATCATTTAACCTCTCCTTTCCATGCTGGTATGAGTTAGATGGTTTGATTGGACTGTTAAGCTGGAGAGCTGCACCAAGTTCCAATCTGATTTGGCATGGCTTCTATGGCTGGAAGCCCTTCCTAACACCAACCACACCAAGAGTAGAAAGGGTGCTTTTTATGTAGTAGTGGTACTGGTGCCATTTACATGACACTGGCAATGACCACAACTTTGATTTGACTTGGCTTGGTGAGTCTTCTCAAGCATAGCATATCACTAAAGGTCTCAGTCACTTGTCCCCTTTGTGAGGCCCAAGTAAGGAATGGTGATGGTGATCAAAGATCAGCTCAACCAAAGCTGATCTGGATCTAAACAACACATTTACCATATTAAGCGTATGATTTCTAACATATGATTAAAACCTTATACGTCCAGGTAGGAAGAAATAAGTTGTTGTGACATTAAACATTTTTCACAAAAGATTTATGCTGAAAGATGATACACTGGAGAAAAGTGCTTAGTGTGAAGTTAGAGAAATGTGACATGGTAGAGGTGAAGAGCTGAAGCAAACCCTGTGCAAAAGCTGGGCTAAGGTTTGTTGTTGTTGTTGGCACTCCATCGCTTACGACGTCAAGGGTTCCAGTTGATCCGATCAACGGAACAGCCTGCTCGTGAAATTAACGTGCAAGTGGCTGAGCACTCCACAGACACGTGTACCTTTAACGTAGTTCTTGGGAATATTCAGCGTGACACAGTGTGACAAGGCTGACCCTTTGAATTACAGGCACAACAGAAACAGGAAGTAAGAGTGAGAGAAAGTTGTGGTGAAAGAGTACAGCAGGGTTCACCACCATCCCCTGTTGGAGCCTCATGGAGCTTTAGGCGTTTTCGCTCAATAAACACTCACAACGCCCGGTCTGGGAATCGAAACCGCTTTCCTCTGACTGCGAGTCTGCTGCTCTAACCATTAGGCCAAGGTAGAGATGTATGTAATAGTAGTTTGAAGAGTCCAGAAGAGTAGAGTCAGCATCCTAACAGCAGAAGAGGCAGGAGGATAAAGCAGCTCATCTGTTGTTATAGTGCTATGGTCAATTTATCAATTAACTATTAAGTTAGACATGGCCTGGACCAATCTTCGGTCGAAACATATCTAAGCTTTATTTAAGTTTTAACTAGGATTCTGTTATTAAATGTAGCCTACAATGTTTGTATATGTAGTAGCAACACAGTTTTTGATATATGAGTAATTAGGAAACTTAGTTACTAAATAAAAAGTGTTCTATAAGATAATTAACAGACTTAAATGAGTACTACAGTTAATTTAATCAACTATAATGTTTAAAGGGGTTGCACTACAGTAGCTGCTGCCCAATGAATGAAGCTAGCAAACCTGCTTGGCTGCTCAGAGCTTCATTTATTAATTAGAATTAAAGTCTTTTCTGTTACTGTGAGAAAGCATAGTCTCTGTGGTGCTGTTTTGGCAGTGATATATGTAAGGTTATCTTGAGAGTTTATGAGAGACTGTAAGATCTAACATTCGTTGTAATCTTGAAGGTTTTGGTTGTGTATAGATCAGATGTAGGGAACTTATCATGCGAAATTATCTTTGTGCTGATGAGTGAGATAATTATGTTCTCATTGCAGTACCAGGTTGAGTCAAAAGTTTTTTTTCATGTCTCAAGCTTTATTTCATAGTCAAAATAAATTACATATGAAAAACATTTATTCATCAGAATATATTCTGAAGGTGTCTGTGGCCATCGTTGTACCAGAACCTCAATTTCATGTTTATACCATTTTGCTGGTTTAGAGGCAAAAAGCTTTCTGCACTCATTTTCAACTTCATCCCTATTGTTGAACCTCAATTTGTGAAGAAAATGAGCCATGCTTGGAAAAGGTGGTAATCCGATGGTGTAAGGACTGGACTGTAGGTAGGGTGAGGCAACACTTGGTCACATTAGCAGTGCATGCTAGAGAATTGTCATGTTGTAGGAGTGCATGTCTTTTTGATTGACCACTGCCAAGTAACAGCCTTTCAAGGTATCATACTCACTGCAGTTGTTGAGCATAAAGGTTACCATTCACAGCATGACCATCTGGGATAAGCTCAAAGTACAATATCCATTCAAAATTCCACTAAATCACGCAACATGACTTCCTATTGAAACTGCCCTGATTCGATACCTGGTGTGAAGTTTGGCCAGAATGTAACCACTGATTTCTCTTATTAGAATTACAAAAATAGATCTGTCTTTCATCCTCAATTACTATTCAATGCCAAAACCAGGCATCGCAAGGATTTGCCAACTGTTTGCAAATGTTCCAACAATGAGCTTGGTCATTGGTCAGCTCATGAGGAACCTCTTGACAGTGTCTCTTCACAAGGGCCTACTTATGGAGGTGTTGACTGGTAGTGCTTTGTAAATGACCAAGTTCTGGCAACAGTGAGCACTTGTGCTTGACTGGTGTTTAACCATTTCAAGAAAGGCCTCATCTTCCACAACACAAGATCCTGACCTTGGTTTGTCTTTGAGGCTGGTGTCACCTTCTTTGAAATGTGTGAACCAGTTTTGTGCCACATAATTGTTGACAGTTCATGGGCTTTCCACATCATTAACTTCTTTTGCTGCTACCCTTGCACTCAGTTCTTTTCTCCATAGGTAGCATAAAGTGATTCCATTTGCAATTTGTTCCACCAGTTATTATCAAAGCTGTGAATTAAAAAAAAAAAAACAATTAATGTTTGTAGAAAATAAAAAATAAACAATTCAGCAACTATTGGACAATAAGTTGTATCAAATTAATGATATAAAATGGAGATAAAAGTTGCCAAAAATCCTCATGGAAAATCTGAAGAACTTTTGATTCAGCCTGGTATAATTACAGAATCACCATTGATGTAAGCAATGCATGTCTGGTATGAAATTTCTTCACAATATGACAATGACAATTTGTGTGCAGAAGGTTAAGGCGGAGCAAGAGATGTATCATCTGCACAGGAGAGTATAAGATATGATATAATATGTAGGTCATTAATATATAGTGAGGTTGATGCTGATATATTTAATGACGTGGGTATATAAATTTTCATAAATTAAAATTACGTTTGTGGTGAAGAGAAAGAACTATTTCATTAATGATCAATTCTGATCAAAAGTGTGAGTACGATAACATCGAAATTGATTAATTTAAAGTAGAATGTGTGGGAAAACTCTGGACATGTTTTAGTCTTATCTGACCTTTTCAGCAAAGAAGACTTTACCAAAGATAACTTAAGAGGTAGATATATTTGTGAATAAACATAGTGTGGTGTAATAATTTGAAAGGAGGACAAGTTAAAAATATCTAGGGACACACACTGCATAAATAAAAAAAAAACTAAAAAAAAAACAGCTGATAATGTCGGTAGTAATATATTTGGTAATAGTAAGTCATGAAATGTTAATTGATTATACTTTAATGTACAATGAAGAAAATTTGGAAATATAGACCTAATCTTCAGGTATGAACTAGAGTTCATAGAATGTAGATTGAAGGGAACTTTATCAGCACATGCTGCAACGGGAAAGTCTTGCAAGAGATACCCAAAATGAAAGATGGAACCTTTTGGAGGACAACACAGTTAAAAGTTTCTCAAACCAGACACTGCTAAAGGATTTGTAGGAGACTTAGGCTCCACTTTTAGCAGGTTAGGTGATCCCACAGAGGATCCCTGCTAGTCAGCAGCAGGTCTAGTACTGACAAAAGTTTACTGGTCAACATTTAGAGGTTAAGAGATGAAGGAAATAGCTGTTTACAAATTAACTTATTACCTTTAGATTTATTGAGAATCAGGGCAATAGAATGATATTTGGGATGACTAAAACAATAGCAATTTGCATGAAGGGATCATATTGTAGTATGTTTTCTAATTGATTGGGACAAAGACAGAAAGATTAAAGAGTTTATTGAAGATACACATCTGTTCTGAAGTGAACTGATTAGCAGTAAATAGACATTGTCAGAAGCAGTCATCTTGTGGGAAATTGTGTATATAAGAGGTTGATGCAGTAGAGGAAAGTTTGGGAGAAGTTTTTTTTTTTTGTGTGTATGGCAAATATATAGTTGAATCAGAATTGAACATCAATTCAGTGACTTTAATCAGCAAGAGTGCAATGTACAGAGCCATTTGTTTGGTGATTTTCAAATAATAGAATTCTGAAAAAAATTTGCTACTGACTGTGTAACCAGTTAGGTTATGCAGACAGTGGGAGTTCCACCATCACATTCTTTGGAGGGTTAGCAGCATTTAAGAGCATCAATGAAAATCAACTGACTAATATCTTCATGAGGACTTTTTCTAGTTGCACATGGAAAGGAAGGTGAGGGATGGGAGGGAGGTTCTTCCCCACCCTCTTCCCTATAGATCTGATGGAAGTTAGATGAATGTAATACAAACAACCTCAGTAAATGGATCTTTTCTAAGCATGGATCTATAGGCTGTAAAGTACAGAGGAGGTAGGAGCATATGCTATAATATGCTTTGTGGACCCAGAATCCATGGGATTGTTTGGTCACCTATGGGTGGTATTCCCTCTATTGAGGAGTTTTGTTAGAATTTTTAGTTAATAATCGCATTTCCTTTTATTGTTTATATCTGTTCATATAATCCTACACTGTTCCTTGACTTTGTGTTGTCCCAAACAGCTTTTTTTGTGGGCATTGAGACCAATAAGAAAATTATTATTATTATTATTATTATTATTATTATTATTATTATTAT
>NC_068983.1:111727518-111728439 GCF_001194135.2 Octopus bimaculoides
TATATATATATATATATATGGGGGTTGTATGCATGGATGTGTGTATATATAGACATGTATGTTTATGCACTCAAACACATAGCCTTAAGAGTAACCTTACTCATAACATCGCATACATTTACACTTATATGTGCATATAAAACTACTATCACTATGCATACACTTATATTTCCTTATATAAATTTCATCATCCTTATCATAACCATCGTCATCCTCCTCATCACCATCACCATCATTCATCATCATCATCACCATCACCATCATCATCATCATCATCATCATCATCATCAACATCATCCATTTTTAGTTACATTCATTATTCCAGGCCACCACTTTAACCACCACCTCATCCACCTCCACCACCAACAGCAACACCAGCACCAACACCAACGCTACCATTGCAACGTCTCCACTTCATGCTGTTAGATATGTAAGCTGACTTCCCATCTAGAACAATCACCACCCTGCTATGATCAGTTCAAATATAGAGCCAACCAGTCTTGTTCATAGATTTTAAGATACTTTGTGATTCAGAGTCAGCTGATTGAAGCTGGGGTTTTAAAGGGAAGTTCCCTTTGTATGACCCTGATATGGAACAAGAGACTTGGATTTTTTGCTTTATTTATTGATTCATAGATGCATATATGTTATTCATGCATGTGTACATGTGTCTATATATATATGTGTGGGTGTTAGTTTGTATGTATTTACAAATGTATTTACTTTGTGAGATGTATTTTTGTTTGCTTCTGCTTGACTTTAGGAGCCCTATTGCTTACTCTTAATTTTGCAGACATGGGAAAGAAGTATTTCTTAGATAGGGATACATATGTATATATGTATGCATGTATGTACATATTGATGGATAGATGAATGGATGTATATATATATATATATATATATATATATATATATATATAT
>NC_068983.1:111728660-111730405 GCF_001194135.2 Octopus bimaculoides
ATATATATATATATATATATATATATATATACATATATTATATATATATGTAGACATGTTTTGAGGTATTCATTCATAGATGAAGAGATAAACAGAGAAAGAAAAAGAGAGAGTGACAGAAAGAAAAGGTTAGTGATCGAATAATTAACATGTTAGGCTTCTGACCTGGTGGTCGTAAGTTCAAGTCTGTCATAAGCATTTTAGAAGAATGAACATTTATAGGAAACTTAAACATTTACTTGCTCAACGTAACCTTAAAAGCTGAATGAATGATGTAAATGCTTGGGAAACATATACATATCTAAGCAAAAACACATGCACACTTGCACTCACACAGAGAAACTTGTGCATACACAGATTTATACAAATAACCACATAACTAAAATAAATCTTTCTAAATACCACTGTGAGCCATAGAAATTTTATGAAGCTGAAGGTCTATTCTTGTTTGCAGTTGGTAATAGAACTAAATCAGAAGACAGATTTTGAGTCACTTGGATTGTTCAAGCCCTCACAAGGATCTGAGATCAGGTCTTATAAAGATTTCTTGCCAATGAAGAAAGAGCCGGTTTCTAACCTAGATCCAAGGCTCCTGCATTGGAGTTTTAACAACACAAGCAGGGTAGTTTTGCATGTATGTATGTATGTATGTATATGTGCAAATTTGTATGTTTTGTTTTATGCATGAATATATGTATATGTGCAGATTTGTATGTTTTGTTTTATGTATGTATTTTCATGCATATATTTGCATGTCTAGACATGACCATATATAGTTAAGTGATAAACTTCTGGAATATTTTACAGATTTTTACAGTTCCAGTGATGGCTTGAATCTGTATGTATGTTCATACATATGTACGTACATACATATGGATGGATGCATTCATTGTTTAACTAATGATGAGCCATCTAAAGCATAAATTTGCAAACTAAACTGTCCACTACAGTATTAGCCTAACCTATGACTGCTTTATAGATGAATATTCTATGCTTTGATTTGGAAAGGATATATTTGTTTTCTCTGAGAAGCAGTAAATCAACAGTGAAACTCTGTATCTGGAATCTCACAACTATTTTTTCCACACAAAGAAACATAAAAGGAATGTGCATACACTCTTGTCATTTCTTACCACAGCTAATGGTTTTCTAATATTTATAAAAATGAGTATATTTATATATATAAATTCATACTTTGGACTTGTTATTGAAGATTTAATCTGCCACCTACACTGAATAAATATGGTTTGGTATTGTAGTAGAAGACTTAGTAAATTTGTACTGAGTTGATTATGAATTTTAAGATAAACTTTAAGCATAACATTTCAAAAATGTCTATTACCACATATCAAAAATACTCCCACATTTAATTTACCAAGCTGACTGATGTTTCAGAAACACTCAAAATAGTAGCCAAATCACCCTTAAATCATGCTCTACTCATCTAAATAAGGAAAGGACTCATTAGATAATGTTGTTCTAGATATTTCTAACTCCAAAAGACAAGATGGCTATAGTTATAATGCATTTGATGATATATCTGTTCACTCAGTTTATCAGGGACTAAATAACTTCAGCAAATGATAGGTAAATAAAATCATTTACAACTAGATCTTTAATATTGGTGTCTTTTACAAAATATATTAAAGAAAATACACTATCCTGTAAGGTTTTTCAATACACAGTTATATCTATTATATAATTTAGAATTGTGTGTGTGTGTGTGTGTGTGTGTGTGTGTGTGT
>NC_068983.1:111730589-111736103 GCF_001194135.2 Octopus bimaculoides
TGTGTGTGTGAGTGTGTGTGTGTGTGTGCATGTGTGCATGCGTGCGTGCGTGTGTGTGTGTGTGTGAGTGTGTGTGTGTGTGTGTGCGTGTGTGCGTGTGGTGATTTGTGAACCACTTGAGATGGATTTAATTATTGTTGGGACAGACTGTGAGAGACAAACAATCACATATAGTAATATAGACAGATTGGCAAAGCAAGAAAGGGCGTGAGGGGAAAAGGAAAAAAGAGGGAGAGAGAGTGGGAGAACTAGTGAGATAGAAAATGAGTCACCAGACATCAAACAATTTTCTTTTACTTTATTGATCTAACTTCACATAAAATTATTATATATATATATACTATGTTTGTGTGTGAGTGTGTGTTTATGTGTGTGTGTGAGTGTGTGTTTATGTGTGTGTATGAGAGGGAGAGGGAGAGAGAGAGAGAGGGAGAGAAAGAGATCAAAATCTTATATTGATACAAGACATACAGTATAACTGTATCTGTGTGTACCAGTGCTAAAAGAGTGTTAAATAGCAATATGTGATAAGTGTACAATGTCCCATAAAGTTGCTTTTGAGGTTTTTTACTGGATTGTCAGGAATATCAAGGGAACAAATTTTCATTTCAACAGATTAACCATAATCTTACCAGGAGAGTTTCATCAAAAACTTCTAGTAGTTTCCACAAGAGCTAGAGTCGATCAAATCGGTAGTGCTTTAAATTGTTGAATTTAAGGAGGCATCTTAAGAAACTTGAACTGGAAACAAATATGAGAGCTTACCTTAATGAAGATCAACATTCAACCGATTTTGCCACAAGACATTTAGAACATGAAGAAGGAGTTGTTGTACCTGATCAGAGCAGAAACATATCTATGGCTGAGATTAGTGAATTGGCAAATTAAGAATTGAGATAAAAAATAGTAATCATTCCCAATGTTGAACATGACTATCACAGGTGCACAAATATCTCAGTAAATAACCGATACTTCCCCAAAGGAATAACAGTGTTAAAGTGATGAATGAGCTAATTTTTCAACAGCTGCATTAAGATGAATGTGTCAATAAGTCTATAGACATAGTTTTAAATTCTGCACAAACTGTAAGCTACTCTATTAAATTCCACAACAGCCTCATACTGAAGAAATGGTCCTAAGTTATTCTTCTAAAGGAAATTGGGATGCTCTGAATTTGATTCTGAATTATGGTACAAGGTTGATGATAAAATATTTGATGTCATCTCTTACTG
Organism: Octopus bimaculoides; assembly: GCF_001194135.2. NCBI lineage: Eukaryota > Metazoa > Mollusca > Cephalopoda > Octopoda > Octopodidae > Octopus > Octopus bimaculoides. The sequence goes on from NC_068983.1 coordinate 111,731,822, forward strand.
AAGCAACAAAGCCCATAGTTTATGCTGCTGATATAGATGACAAAAAATAGTGCTATTATGAGGAGGTTACTGAAAGAGGAGAATGCATAGAATAGAGAGGGAGTAGCCTCATTTTGACCACACTGCAGAACTGACAATTCAAGTTAACAGAAATGTGGTAGATAACACAATTAGGGACATGAAGGTAGGAAAAGCTCAAAATATCTGATGAGGTAGGTTATATGATAATCACCCAGATAAATGATCGAGTAATGTAGCAAAGTATTTTGTTATCCAATAACTAGTGTAGTAGCATCATTGCAGACTGTTACAAGATCAGAGAAGATTCACTTGAGAGAGGGAAAATTATAAAGGCATTGAACTGTTGAATCAGGTTATGAAAGTCATGGATTGAGAAAATCAAACGACTATTGATCCATAACAGAGTAAATTTAAATGGGATGCAGCTTCGCTTCTTGTCTAGAAGAGGTACTTGAAAAGTAAATATCTCAGTAAGACAAATGCAGAAGAAAAACTTTGTTAAGAATGAACCACTATCCTGACATTTATTGACTTCAAGCCAACCTTAGCTAGGATACCACATTCAGCAGTTTAAAGGTCACTAAGAAACTAGGTTTCGGGCAGTGAGCTGGCAGAAACGTTAGCACATCAGGCGAAATGCCTAGCAGTATTTTGTCTGCCATTACGTTCTGAGTTCAAATTCCGCTGAGATCGACTTTGCCTTTCATTCTTTCTGGGTCGATAAATTAAGTACCAGTTACGCACTGAGGTCGAAGTAGTCGACTTAATCCCTTTGTCTGTCCTTGTTTGTCCTCTCTATGTTTAGCTCCTTGTGGGCAATAAAGAAATAAGAAACTAGGTTTAGACGAATAGCTGTGCAAGCTATGTAAAAAGAAGCAATTAGTAAAGTGTAAATAAATGTGGTGTGATAGTAGGCGTCCATCAAGGTCCAATGCTCAGCCCTCAACAATTCATTTAGACCTGCTGGCAATCACAATGTGTAGTTTAAGAATTTCAGACTGGCTGTCCATAAAAGAATCTTCTATGTGGATGATCACAAAGTGGAATCAGAGAGGAAATTCTTGGCATGGAAGACACTTGTCCAAAGTGTCATGCTGTGGAATGAACCTGAAACAACAAATAAACTTCATAACTATGCAGCCTATATATACATACATATATGTCTGCACACACACGCACACACGCACACACACACACACACACACACACACACTCACACACACACACACATGTATGTATTTATGCTTGTAATTATATATGTATACAAACACATCAGGCTTATAATTTTCACTTCATTTTAATAGTAATCAAAAATGTGATGGAATTAAGTAAAATAACTAACATTTATTAAACTGTGGTCAGGACCACAACATAATTAAAGGTACCAACATGAAACTGCAAGGGAAGTTTTTAATTTAAATAGGAACACTTTAAAATGAGTGGCTTCTGTATCATATAACCAAAGGTGGTCTCAGGTGACTTCATATCAAAATGATTAATTTACAATATCTTATTGTTAACATCTGCATACTCTACCATCCTTTTAGTTTGTAACTGAAAACTTACTGATGAGGAACAATAAAATATAGAATTGCACAATTATAGTGGTAAAATAAATGCAATTAGTTTAACAACGAAATACATTTTGGAATGCTAGGATATTCAAACATAATAGTTCATTTTACTCTCAGAAAATGTTACTGTTTTGTTAGTCTTTTACATCTTGATTATATACTATAACATATATCAATGTATCTATATCAATATTCATATATCTGTATGTATGTATGTATGCATGTATGTATGTATGTATGTATGTGTGTGTGTGTCTGTGTGTGTGTGCATGGATGCGTATGTATATGTGTTGTGTGTTTGTCTGCATGCTTGTATGTATATATATATATGTATATGTGTATGTATAATATATATATATGCATGCATATATTATATGCACACACGCATACACAATCACACATATTCATATATATATATATATATATATATATAAATATATATATATATATATATATATATATATATATATATATATATATACATACATATATACACATATATACATATATTTCATGATGTTTTCTTGATATTCTATATGAAATAAAAACTGTTTTTTAACTCAAGCTGCAAGAATGTCTAGAGGGAAATTAATATATCATTTCTGCTATGTATGAGATACAAGTAAATCCAATAACGCATTCATTAGTGATAAGAGAGTCTTAATACATGTTGCTGTTATTGTAGTTGCTGTTGTTGTTCTTGTTCTTGCTTAGTCTCTCTTCAACTCTGATAGAGCAGACCCATGATGATTAAAAGTACTTCATCCATAGCCAGACCATCTTTTTTTCTCTAAACAGGAATCCAGATCCTCATTATCTAATGTTTCATTTTCTAACATTCTTAAGACTATGATTTAAATGAAATCTGGTTACTATTTCTTGCAAATCAAACCATGTAGATGCTTCGTTTGCAGGAAATAACAACTATGAAGTTACTCCATATCGATAGGTTTTGGATTTCAGTTTCATATCTTTTATTGGTTACTCGTTTCAGATGTTAGACTATGGCCATGCTGGGGCACTAACTTGAAAAATTTCTCATCAAATGAATTGACTCTAGTACTTCTTTTTTTTTTTTAAGCCTGGTACCTATTCTATCTATATCTTTTGCTGAACCACTAAGTTATGGCTGTGTAAACACACCAACACTGGTTGCCAAGCGGTGGTAGGAGACAAACACAGATACAAAGGCATGCACACACACACGCACACACACACACACACACACACACACGCGCGCGCGCGCGCGTTTATATATAATGAGCTTCTTTCAGCTTCCGTCAACTGAATCCACTCACAAGGCTTTGGTCAATCTGAAGCTATAGTAGAAGACCCTTTCCAAGGTGCCACACTGTTGGAATGAAACCAGAACCATGTGGTGGGGAAGCAAGCTTCTTATAACTTTCAGCCTGTTATTCTCTCTCCACACTGAACAATATGTAGATGATTTTCCTAACAGTTTTACATTTTGCTGACTCCTCATCAGCAGATACATACTCCCTCATACTTTTGTCCAGGAAGAGAACTTATAGCAAAGCACTATTTAAATCAGACATAAGCTAGAAGTGTTAAATGCTTCACTAATTTTGATATTGCACATTCATCTTTGGTGGGATTAAATAATTGATAAATATTTATGAACATAGCATGTATTAGAAACATATCAAGGCAATCTCCTTTATTTTACTAAGTGAGAATGGAACACCACAGTATTCTGTATTTACATCTGTATGGAGTTTCATAGCACAAGTATTAACAAATTGTCATTTAATGTTTTTAAATTTGATCTTAGATTAGCATGCCAGGCAAAATGCTTAGTGGTATTTCATATGTCTTTACGTTCTGAGTTCAAATTCCGCCATGGTCGACTTTACCTTTCATCCTTTAGGGGTCGATAAATTAAGTACCAGTTGCATACTGGTTCGATCTAATTGACTGGCCCCCTCCCCGAAAATTTCAGGCCTTGTGCCTAGAGTAGAAAAGAATATATATAGAATTATATTTATTTTCATTGTTGCTTGCATCTAATTGACAGTAAGGGGGTTGGGTGGACCATTACAGTAAAACCAGTTCCTATTCAGAACTCGTGCCCTCACTCATATTTCTTATTTTGGTTTGTTTTCTCTGGCTGGATGCCCTTCCCATTACCAACCATTTTACAGAGTATACAGTATGCAATTTATCAAGGAACCAGCATTTTGTCTGTGACAAAACTAAAACATTCTTTCAATTCTACATCATCTTCACACAATCGCTGAGCATTTTGCAGAATATACTCAGTGCATGTTATTATGGCACCAGCACTAGTGAGGTTGCTTTGTACTCTCTAAGATTGCAGAGTGTTATAAGATACAAATATTTGGTAACAAAGTCTTCACTACTCTATAATCTAGCAGTTCACTGAAGCCAAAGGTTAAGATGAATTGTATGGAGAGTGATGACAAAGGAAGAGACTGTATGTGTTTTTAGATAATGAGGAAAACAATGTGACAGGTAGGAAGTATGCCTGAGTATGAAGGTAGAAACATAGTGAAGGGGTGAGTGATTAGTAGAGGTGGAGGGTGTGCCAACCTTAGTTACACTTGCAGCACAGTACAGTAGATATGAAAGAAAGAAAAAAATGTGTGTGTGTGTGTGTGTGAGAGAGAGAGAGAGAGAGAGAGAGAGAGAGAGAGAGAGAGAGAGAG
>NC_068983.1:111736113-111736450 GCF_001194135.2 Octopus bimaculoides
GCTGAAAGGTTATTATGAGGCAGAATGGAGGAAAGAGACGAAGATTTAGCTGGGACTAATGAGCTACAGACCTACACATAGATACCCCCAGCCTCCATCATTACTGCTAGTTTTCAATGCTTTTATGCTTTTTCTGACCATTTTACCATGCTTGCTGGCCTATTCCAGGGTTGCATGCTGCTGACCAATGTCTTTGTTTTTTGTATGTGCAAGGCACAATATCTTGAAACCACTTTTCATCATTTCATTTCATCATCATCATATGTATGTATGTATGTATATATGTATGTATGTATGTATGTATGTATGTATGTATGTATGTATGTATGTATGTATG
>NC_068983.1:111736494-111747805 GCF_001194135.2 Octopus bimaculoides
TATATATATATATATATATATATATATATATATATATATATATATATGCGTGTATGTGTGTGTGCTTGTGTGTGCATGTGTGCATGTGTGAGTGTGTGTGTGTGGGTGTGTGTGTGTACACATATTCTTTTATTTTATTTGTTTCAATCATTTCACTACAGCCATGCTGGAGCACCACCTTTAGTCAAACAAATTAACTCCAGGACTTATAACACTAGTTGTCAAGCAGTGGTAGGGAACAAGGACACACACACACACACTCACACACGCAGATGTGAACGTGCGCATGTGCACACACATGCGCGCGCACGTACACACACACACACATACACACACGCACAAACATGCACATATATGACATGCTTCCTTCAGTTTCCAGCTACTAAATACACTCACAAGCATTTGATCAACCCAAGGCTATAGTAGAAGACTCTTGCCCAAGGTGGCATACATTGGAACTAAACTGAGAACCATGTGGTTGGTAAGTAAATGGCTTACCTACCACACAGCCCCTATGTATATAAAAATTATATGTATGTGTGTGTGTGTGTGTATTTACACTTATATACATACAAGCAGAAATACATTTTTAAGCTTATGTAACTTACAGCCAGTTTTTACATTGTTTATTTTGTATATAATTACATTTCTATATAGTTTTATTGTTATGTAAATACATGTCTAAAGATAGACTTCTATGATGTGTGTATTTTTTTAGAGTGTTTATTGATAACTTTAAGCTTATTACTTAAGAAAACAAACATTATCTTTATGTTTCACTTTATATACTTTTTGTAATTCTATATTGATATATAACACATAAAATAGAAGTGATTTTAAAAGAAATATGTTTGGGTTTTTTTATATTTTTCAGCTAGAGCTCTGGAGTAGACAGCATTTTTTTTGTTTTTTAGTTTGGTTTTCTGATGAAAGGATGTCTCTTGGGCCCAACATGTGAATATGCAACATAGAGACGATCATGAAAGAAACTTATTTGTTCAAATCTAGAAACGCTGAGTGATTGTCCATAAGATTTATTGATGGTCACAGAAAAAGACAGTACCATTAAAAACTAAACACAAGGAATGAACATATTCTTTTTTTGGCACAACCAGTCATAAAAGTGGCTTTGATCACAGAGAGTATAACAGTCTTGAAAGCTAATTTTATACTGCTACATTCAATTTACGCAGCAACATAATATGTGTTCATACATTTAGTTGTAGATTTTGAGGAAGAACACCAGTGGAATGAAAGGAACTGGGAAACTCTTTTGAATATCTGGCACCCTCATATTTTCCAATTATAGTGTGAACTAGTTTATACCATCTGGATTGGATTAGTACCTGTTAACTGATAGTAGCATAAATATCCTGCATAATGTCATTTTGAGGAGTTGGGATGTATGTTCATGAAGCTGTTTATAGTTTCTGTAATTCTATGAGAGACTAAGATAAGCTCTCAGTAACATCTCTTAAGGTATGAGATGATGACTTTTCCACAGTTTTGGGGCATTGGCATGTTTCTATTCTCAGTATCAACTGATAGCTGACAATTGCCACCAACAGAAATAAAATATCACAAACTGGGCTGCTGGGTCATCTCTATTAAGTGTAATCCCATGTTGGCATAAAGATGAAGTTTTCCCTCTAGTCTCCAATGACAGGTTTCTTTGAAGTATGCTCTTAATTCATCAACAAGTGCATTCATTAGGATGACTGGCTGAGATTGCCTGAAATTACCAAAGAGCTATACTGTGACTCCACCCATAATATTAATGTTGCCTCTGAGATCCCTTACATGCAATTGGTAATATTAGTTGTTAGTCTTTCAGACATTGTGCACTTATGTTATATTTTTAGCTTAACCTGCTTCTGAACTTTTATCTATTCAGATTCTTTGATAGGATTTAAAACAAGCTGTTATTGTCAGGAGTGTATATTCCGGGTGTGCTAGTTGTGTGGAAAATGGTAAATTCATTATAAATGAATTTATACCCATTAATTTAATCACAAATCTTAATAGAAAACTTATTTTATAACCCTGTTTGAAATTTGGTGGCATTTAGTGTGGTAGTGCACCCATACAACAACCATGAAAATAAGAATAAGCTATTGCACTCCCCTGTGAACAAAGTTATTTTAATTCTAGATGAGGCCACTGCAAGAGCAATCAGCTTGAGGGAACAAACTTTTGCAAAACCTTGATTGACTAAAATAAATTTGCCTGTTCCACCAGAAACATCAAAAGAAACAATACTTCTTGAATTAGATGCCACCTATGGTTTGATCCTTGTCTAAGCCTTGTTTATTTTTCATTTGAAACCAAGAATAATTAATTTTGATGGAGATGCTGTTTCAACTTTTGAATACCATACCTGGTTACATGTAAATCACTTGACTGAGGGTTGTACTTGAAGTTCATGTATTAGAGTTGGTTGTCCACTTTGCTTAAGATCTTTTCCAGCCATGGATTGTTCAGTAGTATCAATGAGGATCAGTGCTTAGTTGTATGTGGCAGAAATAAAGTCTAGATGTGAATTTCTTCGCTTTGTTGTGTTTGATATAGTAAGTGTTCTGTTATGCTGCCCTGGTGATATTGCTAAAGTATCTGAAGAATTGGATGGTGAACATGTACAAACACGATAGTAAAGTGGCTCCACATCATGCAGGGAGAATGTGAGACTGCAGTCTCTTCCAAGGTACAGATCCAAGGAGTATATTAGGCAAATTTTACACTATGTTGCACTGACATATTGAGCTACAGTTTTTAGGTTCTGAAGTTAAGTAAAACCATGAAGAAAATGTAGAAACTGTTTGATATTTAATTATGTTAATGAAATACCATACTCTCATAAAGTTCGTATATGCTTTCAAATACTATGGGTAGAAAATTATTTCTTCTTTTATACTTTTGCATTTAAATTTGTATATGTTTATATTAATTTATATAAACATGAAGTGTGTTAGTAGTATCTGTAACAATAATGGAAGACGATTATATTTCATACAAAATATATTAATAGTATGCATTGGCATGCTGTCATTATTAAAATTCCTCGTTTAAAAAATCACAACTTCAGAATATTAGAACATAATTTCTAATACCATGGAAACTAGGAAATAATTTATTCTTTCACTGTTTCATATTTAAATTTGTTTATGTTTCTGAAATATTTAGGTTTCATGTTTAATGAGTTGGACTGCTGATATTAATAATACTTGAAATATATTCAAACATTATAAAAATCAACAGTCCAATTTATAGGGCATAAAATCTGATTCTTTTAGAAATATAAACAAATTTCAATGATAAACATGTAAAAATTAGTACATAGTTTCAAAAAGCATGGAATTTATATTATAAATTATTTTCTTTGTTTCATGCTATTTGAAACAATGTTGTAACTTTACAAAGATATGTTTTTTTCAATATGGAACTCTAACAACGACACTATTCTCATTATATAATGTAAGTGTATGTATGTGTGCATGTCATTGTATGTTTATGCATGTCTATGTGTGCATGAATATGCATACACAAATACATACATACAAACATATACACATACATAGTAATAATAATAATAATAATACTAATAATAATAATAATAATAAAAGTTTAGAATGGTACAACAACGCACTATAAAGCAAGAAATGGACTATATACCTGTTGTAATTTAGTTATCTATAGTCCGATGATATTTCGGAATTACAATTCCTTCTTCAGATCTTCTTAGCTGGAGTCTCTGCTATAAACTGTTTATAGCAGAGATTCCAGGTAAGAAGATCTGAAAAAGGAATTGTAATTCCAAAATATCATCGGACTATAGATAAACAAATTACAACAGGTATATAGTCCATTTCTTGTTCTATAGTGCAATGTTGAACCATTCTAAACTTTTATTCTTTACAAACAATACACAATGCTTCAAGCGAACTACAGTACTCTCCTAATAATAATAATAATAATAATAATTATAAATAAAGTTCATCTGTTATCAACAAGGACCAAGGACATCACATAGGAGAAGAAGGTGTGTCATGGCATGCCCAGATGTGGCCAATCAACCTGATGTGTGCCTGGACGGCTCTATTGCAGGTCAGGCACTGGTGGTCTACAGGGATTGAAAGCAAGAAGTTGATTTTGGACTTGCGCAGTTCATGTTTTCTTTGTGCTCCTGCAATCTTATTCTGTTTGTAGGAAGTGGCACTTCTGTTGGTGAAGCTTTGCCAGATAAGTTGGCCTTGTGCTTGCATTTCTCAGGTGTCCAGGTTGATCTCAAAGCACTTCAGTGAGACTTTGTGTGTATCCGTTGAACGCTTTTTCTGTCCACCTTGTGTGCACATTCCTTCTGCCAGTTTGCTGTAAACAGTCTTTTGGAGTGTCATGTGTCAGGCATTTGAGCAAGGTGGCCTACCCTCCTTACCTGAGCTATCCTTAGCAGTGTGTAAATGCTTGACAGGTCAGCTCATTCCATGTCTGGAACTTTGTCTTGCCTGATGATTTTCAATAGCTTTCTCAGGCAGTACATGTGGAAGTGGTTTAACCTTTTGGCATGGCGTTCATAAACTGTCTAAGTCTCTAAGGCAAACAGTAGTGTAGGCAGTACAACTGCTTGGTACATCTTCAACTTGGTATTCAGTCTAATGCCTCTTCTCTCTCACACTGATCCATGTAACCACCTGAATGCATATATACAATCATATATATATATATATATATATATATATATATATATATATATATATAGCTGTAAATATAATGTGACAATTATTCGGTAGTCATGATAGAACTCCGAGTTTTGGGTGTCGGGGCGGAAACCCATCGATATCGGGTTTCTGCCCAAACATCTGAAACTCGGAGTTTTATCATGGCTACTGAATAATTGTCACATGTTATATTTACAGATAAATTCTTCTATGTACATAATATCAAGGTCTCTTTCATTCTTCTGTTGTCTTGCCATTTCTATCAATATATATATATCACTGTTATCATATCTTCATTGTCATGATCATATAACATCAGTCTTCCATGCTGGAACAAGCTGGATGGTTCAGCAAGATCCAACAAGCAACAAGATTGCATTGAGTATCAGAATCTGCTTTGGCATGGTTTGAATGGATGGATATTCTTCCTGATGTCAGTCACTTTCCTGTGTATACTGGGTGCATATTTGTTTATAGCACAGGCACTGGCAAGGTCATCAAATAACTTAAGAGACAAAGAAAAATATCCTCTCAACTGAATGGGGTGTTGTTGATTGGGAAGTGTCATGTCAAGCATTTGATGTGATCAAGCAATCCCATAGAAGCTCCTCCGGTAGCTCATTAATAAAAGTTGTTTCCATCATTTTTAGCAGAAAATCATTCCTGATTGAGCTGATCTACGATCAAAAGTGTTCTCATAGTAACTATGCCTTCATTCTGTAGGTCTACACATGTTTTAAACAATATATCCACTGGAAGAACTTAAAAATATACTCATCCAAAGTGCATTCCCACTAGGCTTAATCACCAATGGTATAGAAAGGGTAAAACATATTAACATTCAGGAACTAAGGAAAGCAAAAATCAAAACAGAAAAATATTTTGCCATATGTGTCAACCTTCAATCCCAGAGCATGGTCGTTGCCAGAACCCGCCTGATTGGCCCTTGTGCTGGGGTCACGTAAAGCCACCCACTACACTCTCGGAATGGTTGGCGTAAGGAAGAGCATCCAGTTGTAGAAACTTTGCCAGATCAGATTGAATCTGGTGCAGCCTCTGGCTCACCAGTCCTCAGTCAAACCGTCCAATCCATGGTAGCATGGAAAGCAGACGTTTGATGATGATGATGATGATGATACAGATAGATAGATAAAGTTAGATAAGGCCAGCTAATGGGATTACCCTGGGTTTCTCATCCATAAAGTGCTAATCTTTACATTGTATCATCAGATCCTAAACCTGGCCATAAGCCAACAGGTCTGGAATCTAACAATACACTGTAAAGCTACTCGTTTTATGGATATGAAACCAGGGCAAACCCATAAACTGACCTTATCTAACTTTATCTACATAATATACTGTTCTATAACTTTGAATGTGCTTCTTTTTTGGATTTATGTTTTACCGATGAGATATGTATATATATATATATATGTGTGTGTGTGTGTGTGTGTGTGTATATGCTATATTAAATCTCTGAGCGAGATGTAAACACTAACAATATGGAATCATAACATATAATTGCCAACCAAGTGTGGTGTCCTATACGGACAGTGCTGCTGATGTTTATAGCCCCAGGAAGACATCTCCTCCAGCTGGCTAACAACACACATTTTGTGTCTGATTAGTATATATGAGGGGAGGTCATTCCTCCCATCCCTAGCTTTACATAATACACATGGTGATAAAACAGTCTGATTGGGCTCCATATGACTTGAAAACCAATAATAAGTAATCTAAGCCTGAATCAGTAATTCAAGACAGATGGGTATCTTTTAGAGGCCCATGGAACTTTAAGTTGCATAGAGCTGAATCAAACTGTTTTAAATAATACATGTAACTCCTACTAAATGTATTGAGTGCCTTTTTCTTACATTTATCCTCTCATTCATATATATAATACACACACACACACACATACATACATGTGTGCATATGTAGTTACGCATATACACACGTGCACACATATGTATAATGCATCACATATTGTTGTCTGAGAGAGATGAGTGAGAAAGTGCATGAAAGAGATTAAAGAAAGACTAATGGAAAAAGGAAAACAAAATTTGGCATATCAAACTAACAATGTTTCTATATCTCCCAATCTCCTACTAACACTTCTATTCTACTACCACTCCATTTCAATTTCTAATCTCTCTACATCTTCTTTACTAATCTCAGTTTTTCGTCAAGAGAACCTCAGACCAAGGATTTTTTCTTAAGCATTATTCTGAATTGCTTCTGGCTTTCTGTGAAATTTGATAAAGATTTTTTTTTTTAAATCCTGATTGCTTTAAGACAAACAGACAAACATCAACGTTTTTTAAATATAGGTATAGATGTGTCATTTGCTCTTTTGTAAGTCAATAGTTTTGTGTTTGTCTATTGTTCAGTAACTTAAACGGAATACATTACCTTTTGGGATACCTTTGTTGGCAAAATAGGACCAGTTAGGGAACTTTAACACTTTAGTATTCAGATTATTTTGTCAAATGTAAGGTTTATTCAGATAGGTTTGAATTAATCATGCATTATCTTGTACCTTCTTGATTTCAATAATGTGATCGTATATTTTTAAAATGACATTGTAGGATATGTGTGAAAGTTCAGATCTGGTCAGTTTGAACATAAAATAGGTAGAATATTTGGGTTGGTTGCGGTTAGTTTAAATGCTAAAGGGTTAATATACTTGCTCAATCTGAAAGAAATAACAGTCAAATCTCATTTAGATTATATCCAACCATCTTTAAAAATGGATATATTGTTTAAACATGTGTAGACCTACAGAATGAAGGCATAGTTACTATGAGAACACTTTTGATCGTAGATCAGCTCAATCAGGAATGATTTTCTGCTAAAAATGATGGAAACAACTTTTATTAATGAGCTACCGGAGGAGCTTCTATGGGATTGCTTGATCACATCAAATGCTACCATCTTAGAAAAGGAAGGGCATGTTAGATAATGTAGTCCTAGGTGAATTACTTGAAAAGATATGATGATCACAGCTGTAATGCTTTTGACCATTGATATTCTCAGTCATGGCTATCCAGGGAGGGAATTCAATACCACTACTACTACCAATGTGTTATGGAGAAGCCTTTCTATGGAGTTTGTTGACCTGATAAAACTAAAGCCAGATCTTCTTTATATCCCACTCTACCATCTTAAAAATAATGGCCATATTGAATAAGGTGATAAATAACTTAATAAGGAAAAGGCTGGATGGTCATAGTTGGAATATTTTCGATCATAGATATGCACTCTCAGAACAAATTTGGGAACTAGCAACAACAACGAGAAACTGGAACTAGGGAATCAGTGAGAGAAGGCTCTGTGTGGTTGTTTAATGTATTCCAAATCTCCCTCAAATCATATGCTATCACCTTTAAAAGAGAAGAACACATTGGATAGTGTATCAATTGATGAATACTGCCAGATAAAAAGAGAAAGTGTTCACTGATGTAACATCTTTAATCTACTCACTCATAAGTAGCCTGGGGCCAAACAATAAATTTACAGCAATAATAATTTACTGTTAGGCTAAGTTAGCTATTGAATATTAAGTATCTTGGCTATGGACACAATTTGGCCTTTACTTTCAAAGATGACATCATATCTTAAACATTAACATCATGTTTTAAAGAGTCTTGACAAGGGAGACACTGCCATAAAAGTGACCAGAAAATTACTACTAACCTGGCCTATACTACACCTTTCATGTGCAGTCATGGGAAAGAAGACTTCAGAAGTAGTTGGTATTTCATTACCACTGATATACATGATACCATGACTACCACAAAAAAAAAGGTCCACTGTCTGTTTACAGTTCCTACAAGTTTGAGTCTTGACTTGCTCTAGACTTAGATTATAGCGTGTGTGAGAGAGAAAGAGGGGTGACCGTCACACCAGATAAGCATGCTCACTCTTTTATCCCTGATTTCCTGTACCAGTGGCAAGGCAAACTGAAACAACTAGAACCATATTAATTTTGTATGCTGATCTCAAAATGCTGAATCTTATAACGGAGATGACTGAGGATTGAGATATTTGGTGTATTGCTATACTTGTGAAGACCCATCCACCAGAACAGAATTAAGATCCTAAAATCAAGGTGCCACATAAAAAGTGTTAGTGTGGGTGCTGGTGCCATGTAAAAAGCACTGGTACTGGTGCCACTTAAAATGCACTGGTGATGGTATAACATTAAAAGCATCCAGCACACCCTGTGGAATGGTTGGCATTAGGAAGGGCATCCAGCTATAGGAATTAAGCCAAATCAAACTATGGAACCTGGTGTGGCCCCCTGGCCTTACCAGTCCCTATCAAGCCGTCCAACCTATGCCCGCATGGAAAACGGACGTTAAAGAATGATGACAATGACTACAATGATACAGTGGGATGAAAAGGGGTATATATCTGCCTTACCATGTTCTGAGCTACTCATCACATAGCTACATCACTGGAATCACATTTTGGCTCAATGAAATGTTATCACTGATAGAGTTTCTTCTGCATAGTCTATTGAAAATCTTGACTTCTTATGTGTCGAGTGTCAAACTCTTAAAGAATTTTAGCTTGAGTTTAAAACTCATAGGCAACTGTCAACCTGGTTTAACTGACTCGCAAATATCATTGCCCAGGAGGTGACACTGTCACATGACAATTCATGAATTCAGAAATGTGAGGTTGTAAGAGAGAGGTGCCAAGCAGAAACCAGCAGCAGACAAGCTGTCCTGAACATGAATTGGGTAAGATGCCTACTAATGCTATTATCTTTACCTGGCATCCAGCATCTTCATGGACACAACACAGTGCTATTGACACGATACAAACCACTTGCTACAAGCATGGCATTCTTTTTCATTGTACCTTATCAGACACTGCTCACCAAATCTCATGCTGTAACACTTAAATAATAATTTAATACGCATCATATTTAGTATAGAGCACATTATATATTGCACTAAGGAAATTATAAATATTTGATTGAGAGAAAACACTGGTGAATGGGAACGAAAGAAACAAAATTGTTCAAATTAATAGAGTCAGACCTCAGGATTATGCTACAAAATTTTAATAAATATATTTTTATAACCATGACATTAAGTGTGGCATACAAAAAGATATAAGTGGCAAAGGTTACTCATGCCTGACCTATTGCATGACTGGTTATCCAATACTGAATCATCTCAACCGTCTTTTGCTCTCTTTTCTCATACATACAGTAGCCATGTTCATCAATCTATTAAAACACAATATAAATTCTGATTTTAAATGTTTCCTTGTTTATTAAAAGTTATTAGTTTTCATTGTGTCCAAAATTATTACTCTAGTTTATCACATTATATATAACATGTCTATACTTATTGTGAATATATAGTCTAAAATATCTCCCTTTTGTTATACATACATATATACATACATACACATATTTACATATATATGTGTGTGTGTGTGTGTGTGTGTAAAAATTCAATTACATACAAACATGCATTTGCACAAACATAAGTGTATGTATGCATGTATGTATGTACGTACGTATGTATGTATATCTATATGTGTGTGTGTATATATGTATATATAAAGGGTAAAGACCCCCTTCAATTATGAATGACAATGGGTTTGCAGCTAGAAAGCTACCCTCCAAGACACAAGTCTGGGCAAGGTTGTTTATGGAAGACCAGCAGTCAGCCATGCATACCAGCCTCCCCTCTCCATGCCACCAATGTTATCCAAAGAAAAGACAAAGGCTGATACAGCTTGGCATCGGTGATGTTGCAATTCATTTCTAGAGCTGAATGAACTGGAGTAATATGAAATGAAGTGTCTTGCTCACAATCACAACACACAGCCTGGCCGAGGTATCAAACTTACTACCTCATGATTGTGAACCCAGTGCTCTAACCACTGAGCAATGCACCTACACACACACACACAAATACACACACACATGCACACACAAATATATATAACAGCGGAACTCAAAGCAATTCAACGAAGCTACATTAAGAAAATCATCTCAATGCAGCATATCAGCTACTGAGAAAGACTGAAAGAATTAAAACTCTTCTCCCTAGAACAAAGGCAGGAAAGATATGCAGTGATATACATCTGGAAAATCCTGGAAGGCCATGTACCAAACTTTGCCATTGAAAGTTACACAAACAGCAGAACAAAGCACCACTGCATAGTGCCAAAGGTCCCAGCATCTCCATCAAAATACAGGACCAGATACTGCGACAGCTTGAGTTTCAAGGGCCCACAACTCTTCAATATCCTTCCAAAATGCCTGGGAGACCTACATGGTGTGTATGTAGTTGTCTTCAAAACAAAACTGGATCTCCTCCAGTCAAGGATTCCAGATGAGCCAATGACATTGCAGGAAACACAGATCAGGGCAGCAACATCAAACTCCCTTATTCACCAAATGCCACATATCAGAGGAAGTTTCAAATAATGGTGTAGCACAGTCAATGGTGGTGCCTCAACATGACCACCGCCTTGAAGCTGAAACAATTTAAAGATTAAATGTGTGTGTGTGTGTGTATGTGTGTGTATAAGTATATGCATGTGTGTGTGTGTGTGTGTGTGTGTGTGCG
>NC_068983.1:111749036-111766939 GCF_001194135.2 Octopus bimaculoides
CAATAAAACATATATCAGAAAAGAAGCACACTCTAATGAATAGAGCAGTAATTATTAAAACAAAAGTTAAATTCTGGTCATAGAGTTACCAAAGGTTTTGTATTCATGAAAGCCACAGCCTTGTGGACAGCTTGTCAGACTCTATACGAAGACAAAGAGATTAAACTTTGAACTACACGGACATGAGGAAATGCTCAGATATCCAGATTTAATGGCTAAAGTATAAAAAATTAATGAGGACACGTTATCTCCCCTGGACCAGAGGATAAAAAACCCATACAGACCTGAAATAGCCTGAGCAGCAAACGGGGAGATCCAATTTTCCAGTTGGTAGTGCTTGAAATGGACACATTTAAAGAAAACTTCTTTACGACTATTCAACAAACTAGGTTTAGCATAGCCCTTAAGAATTTTGGTTCTCTCTGCAATGCACATTTCACAACGGCCACTCCCATTAATATATGGACTTGGCTGATCCATTATTTTCCACCTGATATCACATATGGTCCCTTGATCTTTGAGGAGCCACACATGGCTGACCAGGGATGTAACAAAATGTATTTCTGGGACTCTGAAGCATGAATGGTGGTTGCAGAAGTGATGTTTGAAAGAAGGAGAGGAGACCTCCTTCAGTCATGAATGACCATGGGATTGCACCTAGAAAGTCCGGACAAGGTTGCTTATAGAAGGCCAACTGTCACCCATGCATACCAGCCTTCCCTCTCCACACCAAGGGAAAGGCAAAAGCCAATACAGCTTGGCACCAGCTATGTCGCAACTCATTTCTACAGCTGAGTTAACTGGAACAACATGAAATAAAGTGCCTTGCTCAAGAACACAACACACAGCCCGGTCTGAGAACCGAATTCACAACTTCATGAACATAAGCTCGACACTCTAACCACTGAGCCATGTGCCTTCACTGTTTGAAAGATGCACTAGTTAATCTGATATATTTACAAACTTCGGATGTGGCTATATTCATTTTACTGGTATATCTCTGGTAGGCTCTGTACCTGAGGATGCTGTTAACACTGTTGCCGACATTATCGATATGAAATCAACTGAGAGCTCTGGTAAGGATTAAAGTGTTTAGTGCCCAGGTACTGTAGAGCAGTGAACTGTTTGAGATATATTTTTAAGTGAATATGAATAGAGAGGGAGAGGGAGAGAGAGGGGAGAAAAGAGAGGGGAGAAAAGAGAGGGAGAGAGATAGGGAGAAAGAAAGAGAGAGAGACATAGGTAGATAGATAAAAAGACAGACAGACAGATAGATAGGTTGATAGATAGATATGTAGTGACGTCATTTGGCGCCAAAATACAGTTGCCATTACTGCGTTTTCATCCACGCATGCGCAGAGAATAGTTCCGGAAAGAAAACGGGAAGAGTCTCATGCGCATGCGTGGAATTCAACATCTAAACGTTCCCGCTCTTTTCATTCTCTTTTCTCGCCGGCGAAGAGGTAACACAGGTCCAACAGAGCTCTCTCACATGAGGGTGGTCGTATCAAGCTGTCTCTCCAACATTCCAACTCTGAGGACAGCTCACAATAACATTCCGGCGTCTCAGCAACCATGCCTATTTTACTGCATAAATAAATATTGTTGTGTTGATAGTTCAGAGTCGCGTTTCATTGTGTTTATTCCGAATTTAATATAGGAAAGCAGGTGTACACCTAATGGTGTATAACCACTTTCCTAAAAGTGTTGACCCCGACGTGATTCGGATAACCACTTTCCTAAAAGTGGTGACCCCGACTAAAGAACAACCGCAGCTACAGATTCTGATCTACCAACCGATAATACTACACTAACCACCGCTGACATAAGTAAATACGGCATTTCGAACAGCTACCCGACTCAAGAACAAACGCAGCCCAGAGATTTCCTATAACTGGTGACACGACTAAAAGAACAACCGCAGCCACGAAAATCTGAACTGCGACCAATAGTACTACAATTGGTACCTCGACCTAAAAGATCTACAGACCCCGTTTCAACAGCCATTGAATTTGTATGCTTCGCGACGTTCAACATCAGGATTGCCTCTACATTCTCATCAAACACAAGTGAAAAGCTAAGAAAATTTTTTCTACGTTAAAGTTTTTCCTTTTGTCAATGACTTCCAGAGCCTATAACCAAAGACTTCTTTGCGGCTGAGACCTTTGTGGTTTTTCACACAAAAAACTTCATGGTTATTTCATCCTAACAACTTTTTGAGCAATTTCCTACATGTTTTACGAGTCGTCAATTCATTCTTACACAGCGTCCTCTACTTGCTGAAAATAGCAGTAAAATGCACAGTTACATTTCAGTGAGTACATATCATTTCTTGATGCTTACTTGCTCCGAATTCATGACAGCATTTTCCAGCAATGCCACCAATGGTACCTCTCAAATAGACGCCCTGTCCAATTTCTCTCTCCTGATACGCACCAACAGCTACCATCCCGCTTCTAATGGAATGATTGAGCGTTTTCATAGGCAGTTTAAGGCTTCATTACACGCCTTGCCCAACCGCAGTCTTGGGTTAAATTTCTTCAAGGTCGACGCTAATGGTCGTACAGAGATTGTGTCTGTCGACCGTCTGAAAAAGCGTACCTTTTCAAACACCACACACCACTGTCAACATCATTACCACCACACAGCCAGTTTTCCAGCGACGACATCACCAACCACTACCAACTACAAGCATCGCCCCCGCCCCCGACGTCGCCAACAGCAATACGACTCAACGTGCTACCAGCAACATCAACATGTTTTCTCCAAGTACACAAGCAACCAACATCAACAAGCGCGGTTTTATTTTGACTCTGTTAGAGTGGATGTTTTCCACTCACGATCAACAGACCATCCAGAATGTTCAGTACCAGGTAATAGGTCCCAACTAGGATCCGACGCTCAACTACAGCTCTGCTCACTGACCACAACTTCCTGCGTATTAACATTCTGAATCTCCTTGTATAACTTTTATAGAATATTCAGTACCAGGTAACAGGTCCCAACTAGCATCCGACGCTCAACTACAGCTCTGCTCACTGACCACAATTTCCTGCGTATTAACATTCTATCTCCTTGTGGAATTTTTATACGAACTGGTTTTCTCCATCTCAGTGTTTTAAGACTTTTCACAGTCTGTTACAGACACTTTTACTATGTTCTGTGTTTTTTCTCACACACACTCTTTTCTTTATATGACGGCCTGTCTTTTATTATGTCTTTATATGTCGCATTCACACTCACGATCAACTGACCAGTTAAAATGTTCAGTACCAGGTAACAGGTCCCAACTAGCATCCGACGCTCAACTACAGCTCTGCTCACTGACCACAACTTCCTGCGTATTAACATTCATTTCTTTGATTTTTCTTTGTGTGTGTTTGTGCCACATCTTGTGGTTGGTTTCAGTGACCATCTTGCCTCAGACGTCCCTCCAAAATTTCTATTTTCGTGCTTCCACACTCAAGGGGGAGCCATTGTAGTGACGTCATTTGGCGCCAAAATACAGTCGCCATTACTGCGTTTTCATCCACGCATGCGCAGGGAATAGTTTCGGAAGGAACACCGGAAGAGTCTCATGCGCATGCGTGGAATTCAACATTTAAACGTTCCCGCTCTTTTCATTCTCTTTTCTCGCCGGCCGGCAAAGAGGTAACACAGGTCCAACAGAGCTCTCTCACATGAGCATGGACGGGTCAAGCTGTCACTCCATCATTCCAACTCTGGGGACAGCTCACATCAACATTCCAACGTCTCAGCAACCATGCCTATTTTACTGCATAAATAAATATTGTTGTGTTGATAGTTCAGAGTCACGTTTCATTGTGTTTATTCCAAATTTAATATAGGAAAGCAGGTGTACACCTAATGGTGTATAACCACTTTCCTAAAGATAGATGGAGAGGAAGGCATGCAGGCAGACAGATAGACAAACAAATAGATACAGATAAATAGTTCTGTGTGTGTGTGCATGTGCTCCTATCTACAGTGCTCAAAACACTGCATGTATCTTTGTCTATCAGTGTGTGTGAGTGCAAATAAGAGAGAATGAAACAAAATGAGCAAAAGTGGAAGAAGGAGAGAAAGAGAGAGTATATTAGTAAGAGCATGTGTGTGCATTATGCATGTGTGGTTACAGGCATATTCTCATTATCCTGGTTTTGAGCTTATCACAGAAAATTTCAAGCCTTGACACCAGTGGGAAATTTTGTATGTTTATAAATGAGATTTAAATGCAGAATTTTTAGAAGGACTACAGAAATTTGAATTTTGAATGAATAAGATTAATTCAAAAGGCACAAAGGTGAGCACAACTAAAACTAAGGTTCCATTTGGCTGTAGTCATAGAAACTACCCCTCAAAATATTTAGAAAACGACCTTGTTCAATTTGCAAAGTAGAATTTTATTACCATGTTGCCAATCCCAATAATTGGTGTATGAAATCAAATGAGAGCTCTGATAAGGATTAAACTGTTTAATGTTCAGGTACCATGGTGTAGTGAACTGCTTGAGATATATTTGTAAGTGAATATGAATAGTTCAGATAGTACAATGGAATTTGAATTTTTACAACATTCCAGTTGTGACCATCCAGTATTATCAAACATCTAGGACAACATTATCTAAAAGGATGTTTTCACAAAGGCAACAGGGTGTTATATGAAAGTAATTTAGTTGCTATTTTTAGCATGTCACATGACTGTGTAAGGCCTCCTTCATTAATTTACAACTCAGTTGACATAAATTGAGTGTTATGCTATACTAGTCATGGGCAAATTGTGGCCCATGAGACTTTATGAATGGCAAGCCTCAAGAAAAATTGCTTTGAATTCTTTTAGTAGTGGGACCCACCTAATAATGACTCATCATGCAGCCCGCTTCTCAAATCCTTGTTGCATGTCCACATTTCTATAATGTATAGCACAGGCATTCTATTAAAGAGGAGTTAGCTGTGAGTGGTTTGATGGATATTCAATGTTATCCTAAATGAAAACTTCAATAGAAGGAAGTTATGAAATCAACTGGATTGCAATAACATTATCTGTTAAATGTAAACATGAAATACATAGAGTTTATTATTATTGATGTTGTTGCTTAGTTCCAGTTTAAGAAATGGAAAAAGAATGGTAAAAGTTCAGTAAACAAAGTGTTTCCTTCCCTTTTCAAAAGGCAGACCATATGTGAAATATATGTGAGTGTGAATGCAAAACATCTGTTAATGCTAGAGTAAAATAAATTCACTATGGCACACAGGACGTGTAATGTTAACTTATATGAAAGGTAAGAAACCAGCCTAACAAGATTGGAAGAAAAGAAGAGCAAGAAGGATTATCAAGTAGTTAGAAGTAAAGCTTGGCATCAGGTATGTATACATTTCAGAGAAAAGCTGAAAGCAAGTGATTTGCTAATGTTCTGCAATGGAGGACCAGAGATGTGAGATGTTTTGGACAGCAATGCAAAATGACAGAGTAAAGCAAAAGGTTTGGAGAGTAAAATTGTCTGCAAGATAATAATGGAGTACTTAGCCTAACTGATGCTGAAGAAAAAGTGGCTTAGAAATGCTACTACAAGATGTTGAATGAGAAAGACATGGGAAAGCAGCTGGACAATAGGGCTAACTATTAAGATGATAAAAATATCTGGTATAGTAGGACATGGCTTGTCACTCACATTGTCAATCAGATAGCACCATGGAGATGTCATATCTAACAACTCATGTATCAGCATCTTCATCTGATGCCACAGAAGTAAAGATGTTCTAGAAAGAAGCAACAATAGGGATGTCAATTGACAGGGTATGAAGAGAATAAGCTCTAATGAGACACAATTTGGATTCATACTTGGGCAGGGTACCATTGATGCCCTCTTTCATGAAGACAAATGCAAAAGCCACTATGCCTACCATTTGTCAACCTAATAAAGCCTTTGAAAGAGCCTCATGTTCAGTAATTGAATGAACTCTAAGTAAACTAAGTTTAATTGAATGTTGTGAAGCCATACAAACCATAGCAGGGATGCCATCAATAAGGTGGATGTTAGCAATGAGTTCAGTGAAGAATTTAGTGTTTCTAGCAGGTGTCCACGAAGGTTCACATTTTAGTCTCCCATTTGTTATAGTTTTCCAGGCCAAAACAATGAAATTTAAAACTCACTCTATATAGAAAACCCTATGAGCCAATGGCTTAATTCCAGTAGCTGAACCAGTTAAAAGTTGAAAAAACCACAATAGCAACAACAAAAATTTCAACAACCAGAAAAATCTAATCATAGCAGCAAAAAGTGAAAGACCTCAAACTACACCTCCCAAACAAAAAGGTTTTAGTTTGCAGGAATCTAAAGCCATCTGTAAAGTGGGCTATACTTAATATGCCAAGTAGAAGGGAGTACCATTTCCATAGCATATTCCTAATGTACATAGCAGTGCACAAGAGACCAAGTTATATAACAGGTAGGCTGACAGAAAGGAAAACTTTGTATGTAACATATATACTGTCATAGTTAACAGCGAGACTTTGCATGAAATTAATGCTTTTAAATTGCCCAACAGGCTGCCTAGACCACCAGAGTAAAAATGGTGAAAGAAATGTACAGAACAATGATATCTGCAGGTAACAAAGGGATATTCACTGCAAGTGGAAATCAGATTGGTTGATGCTCTCGTAGCAAATGCAATATTGCATGGAAGAGAATCATGGGCATTGCACATGCATGATGTGCAAATGCTGAAATGAAATGAGGCAATCATTCTTTGCTGGATGTGTATTGCTGGTGTGCATGAATGTCAGAGCACAAATCAACTGGAATCTGTATAAAAGGAATTAAATGCAGTCTGCAAGAGAAAATACTGCACTGATACAGAGAGCATTCTTCTGTTGTGTACAGAAGTACAACCTGATCAAAGTGAAAGGAACCGTCTGAAGAAGAAAACCAAGAAAGTCATGGAAAGAAATTGAAAAGTTTGAGATCTCAAGAGACTAAAACACATAGAGATGACAAAGGACTGCAAACCATGGTGAGATGCAGTACAGCAGAAGATCCATTAAACTCATGTGGACATGGAAAACCAATTCATGATGATGATGATGATGGCAGCAGCGGCAATGGTCATGGTGATGGTGATGTTAATGATGATAAAAACAAGAATGATGATGACAATGATGATGTTATTAATCATGATAAAGAGGATGACATTAATATTGACAATGATGCTGCCGATAACGGTGTTGATAATGATGATAATTCTACAAAGATCGATATACACATACACACATTTGTATATCTTACACATATAACAATGTAAATTTAAATACATAGATGCTGACAGTCACACTTACATTCACACATATTCAAATACATACATATACATAAACATTTAAAATGTAAAGCTTATAAAATGCTCCAGGCTAGAAATGTACTAATATATTGGAAATATATGAGTGATACCTAATTAATTTGCGACATAAATAGGATAATACTGAAGAAAATTGAAAAGTTGGACAATGCCAATGGGTGTACAGAAACTAGTAATCTAAATTGAAAATTACAATATACAAACACACATATACACATACACACATGTGCATGCGCATGTACTCACACACACATATGCATGCAAATAGACAGACTCATATGTACATGTGCGTGTGTGTGTGTATGTGAGTATTATTGTTTGTAGATATGCAGCTATCTACATTTACATATCTATATACATATTTATATATATATATATATATATATATATGGGTGAGAAAGTTGGTATGTGAAAGCACGTGGTTGGATGTATAAAAGATAATACGAGTGAAAAAACTACAGAAGGCTTGTGTTACATGGTTAAAGTATATATTTAAATTATGTCAGAAAAATGTTATAAAATTTTTTTGGTATATAAACATTGTATTTGGAGAAATAATCGGTTTCGTGTTGTCTTTTCAAATTTCTCTAATTCATTGTAACATGTGTTCGCTCCAGTCTGAAAAGAAGAGTTCTCCCCTATCTAGAACTCTCCTTTTCAGACTGGAGCGAACACATGTTACAATGAAGTAGAGAAATTTGAAAAGACAACACGAAACCGATTATTTCTCCAAATACAATGTTTATATACCAAAAAAATTTTATAACATTTTTCTGACATAATTTAAATATATACTTTAACCATGTAACACAAGTCTTCTGTAGTTTTTTCACTCTTATTATCTTTTATATATATATATATATATATATACATTTATATACACATGAGTATGTTGATATGTATATATATATTGGAAATGGGGAAGGCCGGTTTGGGCCAACAGGTTTTGGGGATCTGACGATACACAATAAAGTTAAACCCCTTATGGACAGGAGACCTAAGGTAATCCCATAAATCAGCATTCCCCATTCTTAATATATACTACTCTACATATTAGAGTGTGCTTCTTTCGGATTTATGTTCTTTACAAACAATATATATAGATATATACATATATATGTATGTATATTTGTATATATATATATATATATGTGTGTGTATATATATATATATATATATATATATATATATATGGGAGAATATACAAATAATAACAACAGACGAGGACAGGTGGTGTAAATAACAAAAGGATATATTAGTATGACGCTCGGGAATACGGAAAGTCTTTGACGTTTCGAGCTACGCTCTTCAACAGAAAGAATGCGGAGACACGGAGAAAAAAAATTATATATATATATATATATATAAATACGTATGTATATATGTATGTATGTATGTGCGTGTGTGTGATGCTTGTGTAAGAGAGGTGTAATATAGTGAGTTGAAAAAGTTCAATTAACTGAGATTAGCTTCTCGGGGTGTTTAAATTTAAAAACAATTGAAGTAGATAACTTCAATCGAAATCTTTGCAAAATGAAGAAAATGTATTTAGAAGTGG
Source organism: Octopus bimaculoides (assembly GCF_001194135.2). Lineage (NCBI taxonomy): Eukaryota > Metazoa > Mollusca > Cephalopoda > Octopoda > Octopodidae > Octopus > Octopus bimaculoides. The sequence continues at coordinate 111,757,947 of NC_068983.1, forward strand.
ATGTTTAATTTAACATCAACTAGTGAAAGCAATGGACAAGTTTCATTCTTGTTAGAACTCCTCAGGAAAGCATATTTAATTTGCCTAAACTTTGAACAGTTAAAGTATATATGTATATAGAATTATGAAGAACATTGTAATTGGATGGAGGTAAATGTCTTAAGAAGTATCCTACATTTATCCCCTTTGGCTGCTGCTTAAGAATTTAAATATATCTAGAGGGATATTTATTTTCTAATTACAAGGATAGTCTCAAATAATTAAAGTACTTGATCCCACTATATTTATATATGAAACTCTGCCATACACATTAATACACGCTTACACACACATATGTGTGCATTAATTTTTAGTTGCATGTCCCTGCACACTAGTACATGAATGGTATATACTGTGAGATACTCTCTTCTAAAAACAATTTAACAAGTTCTTGCTTACTAGAACATTAAAGGTATTCACTGTGTGATTTTGTCTTTGTGTTAAAAATGTCTCCCTATAGACTTTATGAACCAGAAAAAGAAAATCCCCACAAAATCTATCAATATCCTAATGTTGAGACCCAAAATCTGAAATAGAGAATACCTATCCATCATCTCAGGTTGCTCTAATACAATTAGAGAATTGCTACAAATTAACAAGTGTTGAATTTGGAAAATACATCGAAGGAAGCAAATGGAAATTGAATAATATTATGTGGAGCCATGAAGAAAATAAAAAAGTTTCTCTCTATACAAGGAAATAATAAAATATGAGCTAGAAGCTAACTACACTGAAGACAAAGAGACGAAGACAAAACAATAGAAAAGGTTAAAAAAACAAAGGACAAATGTCAGAGGAAATTTTTAAAAAACTAAAGAGAAAATAGAAAACTCACACCATAGTCAACACCCCACAAGATATGAGAGAGAGGAAGCAAACCAGAATGAAAGTGATAATGGTTCAAAAGCTTTGGACTAAAAGCTGCACAAAACTAATGTCTAGTCATAGATAATTACTAGGTGCAGACTGTGCAAACAGCACAATGGGTCGATTAAATACATCATTTTATGTTTCCCAGTTCTTATTCACATTCATGATTGAGTTGACTATTATATCAAAAAGGCACCATGCTAACACTTGAAAATGAACATAGATAAGAAGTGGTATAAACATGTACAGTACAATGAACTGGCCACAACCATATAAGACATAGTAGACCAGATTGAGAAAAACAATCTATAAATGTAATGATCAAGTATGACAACAAATTTGTTTGTGCTCTTTAATAGACATTTTGATTTCTACTAATCAAGACATGAACCAGAAATAAGAAAAGAAATTGTCAAAGGACAAGCATTTTGAAATTGAAATATGCATGACATGAGGGAGACATAGAAGTGAAAACAGTGCTAGTAAAGGAGCACTGGATATCATAAAAAAGGACATAAATTACAACACAAAAAGCCATACAAGAGACTCAACACATGACACACACTTCAAAAGCTAACCCTGCTAAGCAGAGCCAGCTTCTCAGAAAAACACTTTCAGTTCAATGGCACAAATCAAACACCACACTCTCTGAACATAACACATACCTCTATAGAATCACCTTCCTATAAAATAAAACAGCCAATACTCTATAGAATCACCATCAAACAATACATGTAATACAACAGACATCACGTGTACTCTGCACATTCACAATCACTCAACTGAACAACACATACACAATACTTATATAATCAATGTGATGGAACTCATGTAATTCAAACAACTAAAGTCCTACTCAATTATCTTCTGATAATGTTAAAACAACCCATATAGTACATAGTTTACATAATCATTGTCTGGCACTAAAATGCATAACATACAGATTATACAGAATGCAGATATCACCCAACAAAATAATGCAATTTACATTGCACATACAATAGAGAAAAATATTGAATAACACTAAAAACAACAAAACAAATTTCACAAGAATATGAAACAGATGTAGCACCAAACACAATATTATATTCCCCAAAAGACAATATACGCACATCTTAGGAACAGAGAAATTCATTTGGTGGTGCTGAAGGAATTTGTTGAAGATGTCTTCAGGATGATGATGATGATAATGATGATGATGATGATGATGGTGACGACGACGACGGTGACAACGATGATGAGGATTTTCTTTAACTGGCCAATCAGATCCAAGATTTTGGAGACTGTACATAGGCTAAATACAATAGAAAACAACAAACCAAAACCAGTAAAAGCAAAATGGGTGAGATCAACAATAGTAATAAAGACATGTAGATGAATATATGATAATGTATAGCAATAAAAGCAATGAATAATGAAACAACAAAAAGAAATATTCCTCAAACTGGAATGGGGACAACCACATGTAATAAGGTGTTACATGCCACTGATAACCCCAGATTATTCTAATGCGACAAAAACAAGGACCATCTCCCAATTCATACTGCCAACCTAGATTGCAAGGCTAGTGTGGTCCCATATAGCCATGCTAATTTCAACTCTCTCATTTATCTTTCATGAAATTTACCAAGGAGTGACTCATCTCTCTCTTTCCTTAACTCCCTCTTCAAGTAGCACTTGATGAGGTTGATGATGGCTTAGTTTGTGTGGAAAAGTTCTGTTCTCAAAACTTTCAAGTGTACCCACCTCATAACTTGTTTTATTATAGCTCCCAGAGAGAGAAAAGCAATCTGTTCCTACTTGACAAAAGAAACTGGTGGATCAATCATCCCAAAAGATTCAGCTGTGAGTCAGATGTCCCCCACAACATTTGACAGTAGTTGCCTGACATAAACCTGATAGCAGTGGTATAGACACAGAACAAGTGTGTACCAGAGAGTTCTAATCACCCTGTATGCATCTCAAACTGGTTTAGTTGCTAGCTGTGTTATTCTCAACCATAATCATGCATGTAAAATTTACTCCATACAAGTTAGACTCCTACAGCACTACCAGGCCCAAGACATTAGGAAATTGTTTGTAATCTTTATCATGAAAATCCTCCAGAAGAAACTACACTTCAAAAACAGTTCTTTTTCTCTATTCCATTTTCTTTTGTCTTCCTTACTCAGTTTTCCTTTGTATCCCTCAGTTTTTATGCAAGTATCTGCCCTAACTATACCAGTTATTCTCACGTGAACCAGTAAAGGTTCTATGGCACTTTTGATATAACTGTAAGCTATTTTCTTCTAAGCATATACAATTCCAGCATTTGATTAACCTCACCCCACTTTTGTGCCTGTTTAGATACATCCGCTGAGTATCACTCTTTGAGTGAACTGCTCAACGCATTGTTTGTAGTTTACTTGATTTTCATGCTTATAACTCCTCTTTCCTTCAATTGATAATACCCGTACTATATCTCAATAATGCAGTTGACCATGTATTAATTACTTGAAACTTTTCTTCATCCAATTTAGACATAAAATCAGTCTAAGCCTTCGCATATACTCTTGTGTAAAGCTTTTCTTCATTTCTTCTTTCATCACTTCATTCACCTCCAGTATGCCCAAGTGCTTATTCCGAGTATCCTCATGATTTTTCATGATTTCTTCTGTTGGTAATTCTGTACCTTCTTGTCTGTTGATGTTCCCTCTCATCAGGAATATTACTTCACATTTTTCTAGACTAAATTCCATTTTGGTGTCATTGCTAAAACAAGGAACTGTGTTTACTAAAGAACTGTCTTGAATTTCATCCTTACCATACAGCTTCAGATTGTCTGTAAAAACTAGATGGTTATTCTTTGGCTGTTTTCCTTTAGACTCATATCCAAATGTTACTTTTCTCAGTAGCAATATTAAAGGAATCATGCATAAAAAAAATATCAAAGGAGACACACTGTCACCCCAGAAATTCCCTCTGTTGATTCTTAACTTCCCTGGGTTTTGTCTGTATGATGTGAGCTCAGTCTTGCAACTTTCCATACTTTTTCTCAAAAACCTCTTCATATTCTTTGCAATCCCAAACAGGCACAAACATTCAATGATCCACAAATATGGCATCACATCATTGCAGTAATATTTCCAAGCAAATGTTAAATTTGTCTTCCTTCACATACATCTTTCATTTTATCTATGAGTAACTAGTCTTTAGTTTCCTTGCAATTCCACTTACAGCCCTACTATACAACAAACAGAATTGTTATCATCGAGAAATATGTGCAGACATGGCTGCATGGTAAGAAGCTTGCTTCCCAACCACATGATTCCAGGTTCAGTCCCATTGCATGGCACCTTGGGCAAGTGTCTTCTACTATAGCCTCAGGCCAGCCAAAGCCTTGTGAGTGGATTTGGTAGAAAGAGACTGAAAAAAAACCATCATATAAATGTATATGTATAGATTTATGCGTATGTCTGTGTTGTCCCCCAACTATCACTTAACAGTCGATTTTGGTGTGTTTACGTCCCTATAACTTAGCAGTTCAGCAAAAGAAACCAACAAAATAAGTACAAGGCTTAAGAAGAATAAGTCCTCGGATCAATTTCTTTGACTAAACCCTTTTAAGGTAGTGCTTGAGCACTGAAACAAGTTGAAGTATAAAAAAATAAAGTGTATGCATTTCATCAGCAATTATTCCAGTAGGCAGCTTTCACATCACTGGTAGGTATGATTTGGTTCTTGAGCATCAGTAATGTGTTCAAACATACTGCTGGTGTTCACCAAATAATTATCCACTTAGGATAACTATTGGACAAAAAGCAGTTGAAGTGGAGTATACAGACAAACATTGTCATGATGGAGTGCTACAATTTGAGTAACCCAGTAAATGAAAATGAAGTTCTTACAAGGGGTGCTTGACAGAGAATATATAGTGAATAGAAAAGGTGAAGATTATCTGAAAGTACAGACCAGAGGATTTGTGACAGGCAAGAATAATTCAAAAGAATGGATGGTTATCTGGTCTTGAAATTGAAGCTATCAAGAGACAAATTAATGAAAGTGTTTAACATAATACTGATGAGAAAGACAAGGAAATAGAAATAGTGGACCTGGATGATACTGTTCAAAATAAAATGTCTGAAATGATAGTAAATGGAGAAATTGATGACATTAAATGTCTTTTTTGATCAAAAGAATACAGATACAAGCAATTTACTGACTGCAAGTGATCGACTAATAAATTAATAATGTGTTGGGGCTAGTAAATGCCCAATATATACAATGTATATGTGATTTTTAAAGCTAATTAATGGAAATTGAAGCAAGAAACAATGGATGTTAATAAAATTTTGTAGCACTTACAAACATGCAACATAACAGAAACCAATAAGTTTATCAAGGTAGTTAGTAGAGCTATTGCAGAAAAGTTTTGGCTAAAAGTCAATGAAAGTATAAACAGTCTGAGAAATTCACAAATCAAACACCCTTAGTGGACAAGAATAGCAGAAGATATAGGTATGATTGCTGGTAATGTATTGGTACTGGAAAGAAAGAGAAAGATGAGCATAAAAATGTTTATAAATATGACAGATAGAAGAAAAAATATAGTATTGACAGAAAAGGGCTGAATGTTGTAATTGAAGAACTAAAATAGCAACTTTTGGCAAAGAGAGGAAAATTAACAAGATATTATCAAAGAGTGAAGCAATATAGGCAAAATAGATTATTCCAAATTTTATCAAGAAATAAGTGGATAAAAACACATGAAAGGACTGACTATACCACAAGCAGAAAAAAAGTCATATATTCTGAAAGGAGATTTGGAATAAGAAAGAGTAGCATAACACTGTGGCTGAGTGGCTAGTAAAGCTGAAGGTGTCTGTTTCTTATCCACAACATGAAGAAATAAGGAAATTTGTGACAACTAAGTAAGAAGATGAGTAATTGGGAAGCAGCTGGACCTGACAATGTTCAAGGGCATTTGATAATAAAGCTGACAGAATGGCATAAAAGACTAGCAGAACAGTTTAACACATCATCATCATCATCATCGTCATCATCATCATCATCATCATCATCATCATCATCATCATCATCATCATCATCATCATCATCATCATTATTAGTTAACAGCTGTCACATGCTAATTTTATAAGCAAGGATGTTATCCTGCAGTTTGGTGAGAACTAATCTCAAATCTAAAGAATCTTCCTAAGGATTCTTGTAGCAATTTGGATGTTGTGCCAATTGCACCAATTACCATAGGAATGATTTTAAGCTTTGACTTCCACAATCTCTTCATCTCCCTGATATTTCTTGCTTTTCTCTACTTCTTTAATATCCACTCTATTAGTAAACGGTACTGAAAAGTCTATGAACTTTATCATTATTATGAGTTTTTCTTCTCTCAGTTTTGTTTCCATATTTTGCTGTGAGTCATCCCAACACCTGTGGTAAAGAAACTCACTGTATACATTGATAAGCCATTAAATTAAACACACCAGATATTTCATTTACAAATTTTGGGGAAAAAAATTATGTAGGTGATAATCATTCTTACAGCAACAATGCTCTTCCCAGTATGTGTGATGTACCAGTTAAAACGATCTTTTATACTTCTTACAGGGATGGTAAATAAGGAATCATTCTAAAATAATTTTCTGTTCTGTTTTGATCATTCCAAGAGTTATTGTAACCACCTTGAGATGATAATTTTTTCTCAATTTCAGTGAATAAATCTTTATATTTTCTGAGCTTGCCAAATTCTTTTACTAAAATATTATGATTACAAGAGATGCTCATGTCAATCAACAAACAAACTATTATTTTGGTCTTTTACAACAATATCCTGTTTATTAACTTTGATGGTTCTGTTTGTATGTACTGGAAAGTCCCAAAGTATCATTACATTTTCTCTCTCAGTTACAGCCTCTGGGTGATGGTTACACCACTTGTCAACAGTTTTTATTTTATAATGCCAACCTATTAACCAGTGTAGATACTGGCCAACTCTGTCATGTCTTAATTTATACTCTACTTATGCCAAAACTTTAACTCCAGAGATAAAGTGCTCCACTGTTTCAATCACATCATTGCAGAATCATCACTTTGAATCTATTCCTTTTTTCATTGCATTGGCTTGGTAGTTCCAGGTCAATAAGTTTTGATCTTGAGCAGCAATATAGGCAAAATAGATTATTCCAAATTAATCAGAACAACTTTTGTTCCAATGCAGCCTGTCCTCTGCTCCTTTAGCTTCATCGTAGCCACTGATGGGTGTGCTTATTGTCAACATCAGCTTGTTTGCTATGGTCCACATATTCACCATGCAGAGGTTTCTGCTCCCACCAATCAGTCAAGTGTTCATATCGTTTGTTTTCTTTGTCATTAGTTTTACATTTTTTGCAACAACAGTTGCTATACTTCCTTCAGGTTGTTCAGCTTGGGTGTCATTCATAAAATCAATAGCAATTCTTTGTTCTCCCTCAAGATAGGATGAAGCTTCTTATATACGACTCTTGATTTTGAATGAGTTTTAGCATCCAGTTGTAAGATGTTTCAAGATATTTAGCCTGTCAAATTGTAGTAGTTTTGTAAGAAAGTTCAAACTGGGTCAAGCTTTCACCTCCTTGTGTCCTGAGAAGGTAAACATGATCCACCTCTGCCTTTAGGTCGTGCATGGAATTTCTTATCAGATATCTTTATTTCACTGATATTCCAGTTCAACACATTGAAATTATAAGTAACAACTGGAACTGCTGAAGAATTTATGGCTAACGCCTTGTTATGTGCATTTAGCTCACATTAAAGAACTGCTTGAACTTTCCTATAATATTCCTTCTTGATCTTTTCTTTGATGCTTGCATGCTGAATGCCAGAGCCTTCATTTATTCTTAGGTATTTATAGGTTTGTTTTTGCTCACCTACTTTTATAGCTGTGTCAGTATCTAATATGACTGAATTTGAAGTTTTATTATTATTGTTGTTGTTGTTGCTGTAGTTATTTATTTATTTATTCATTTTACTAATTTCTATTATATATCCTCTGTTATATCCCTTAATGTGGTAGTATCTTCCTTTGATTGATGCAAACTCCACCTGCTTTTATTTATTTATTTTTTTTGTTTTGGTTTTGTTTGTTTTGTGTGCTGTAACTCATCATTCACGTCTTGGGCCCTTGTGGCCATTATTATCATCATCATCATCATCATCATTATTATTATTATTATTATTATTATTATTATTATTATTATTATTATTATTATTATTGTTGTTGTTGTTATTAAGACAGTAAGCTGGCAGAATCCTTAGCACACCAAACCAAATGTTTAGAAGCATTTCATCCATTTTTTGTTCTGAATTCAAATTCCACCAAGGTCAACATTGCCTTTCACCTTTTAGGGGTTGATGGAATTAGTACCAGTCATGCACTGGGACCAGTCATTCACTAGAATTTCTGGCTTTGTGTTAAAATCTGAAACAATTATTTTTATTAATATCATTATTATTATTATTATCATTATTATTATTATTTTTATTATTATTGAGTGAGAGAGCAGTGCATGCCATCAAAGTGACACTGGGGTAGAATACACGAAGCCCAGTATATCCATCATGACTACCCGTCTGATAAGGGTACACCAGTTACATGCATCACAACCATATGTGTGGGACATGGTGATCTTATATCAAGATAAAAAGTGCATGACCTCGCAGGTGGAGCCCAGTTAAAATTTTCTTCAGGTCGAGTAGCCCATCCTGCTCAAAAGGTCCCTGAATAAGGTTTGTTTAAGGATGTTGAGCAAAACACCCATGTTTCCAGAGGTGAATTATTCAAACCCCAAAGAATTCTTCTCAACACATAGCTATGAGGCTCCCCCACTACTTCTGCTCATGATCAGAGATGCACATATCATCAGCCACTAAGGGACATACTCAGCTGATTAAAGTCAAGCAATGGACAAGCTAATCTGTGGTTTTGAACAGAATATTTGCTGTAGCCCATCTTTTTATACCAAGACAAAACAATGTACATGATAACACTTCCAATCAATTAAGATCAAAAGCCATGAGAGCCACTGCCTAATACTGCATCAGGGCAT
>NC_068983.1:111769639-111773617 GCF_001194135.2 Octopus bimaculoides
CATCATCGTCGTCGTCCTCCTCCTCGTTCTCCTCCTCCTCCTCCTCCTCCTCATCATCATCATCGTCATCATCATCATCATCATCATCACTACCACTACCACCACCACCATCATCATCACCATCATCATCATCATCATCATCATCACCACCACCACCACCACCACCACCACCACCACCGCTGCCGCTACCCTCATCATTGTTATTGTTGTCATCATCATCATCGTCATTGAACGTCATTGTTGTTGGCATCGTTGTCATCGTCGTCGTCGACGTTATCATCATTGTCGTTGCCATCATCATCATCATTGTCATTGTCATCTCATCTTCATCTCACTATCATCATCTTCCCTCCTTCATCATAATCATTGTCATCAGCATCATCGTCATCATCAAAAATCACCCTCGCTATCACTCACTACCATCATGACCATCATTGTTGCCAGCATCTTCGTTACTGTTATGATTATTGTTGTTGTTACCATCATCATGAGAAGTCATCATCATCATGAGAAGTCATCATCATGAGAAGTCATCATCATGAGAAGTCATCATCATGAGAAGTCATCATCATCATGAGAAGTCATCATCATGAGAAGTCATCATCATCAGAAGTCATCATCATCAGAAGTCATCATCATCAGAAGTCATCATCATCACCTTCACCACCCTAACCATTATCATCATCGTTATCCTTATCCTCATTGCTATCATAATCGTTATCTTTGATGTCATTATCCTCACCATCACGATAAAAAAAAAAAATCGTTACTGCCACGACGACCATCATCATCATCATTGCCATCATCCACCACCACGACGACCATCATTATCATCATTGCCATCATCCACCACCACAACCATCATCATCATCATTGTTGTCATCATCGTCGTCACCAGAATAATCGTTATTGTTGTTATCATCTTCACCGCCACCGATAAAATAATCAACATTACTGCCACTACCACCATCGTTACTGTCATCGTTATCATCATCATCATCATCACCATATCCATCACCATATCCACCACCATCTTCATTGTCATCCTTATTGTCACCATCATCATCATCATCGTTGTCATCGTCGTCGTCATCATCACCATCGTCATCATCATCATCGTTACAGCAATATTCTTGTCATTGTCATTGTTGTTCTCATCATCATTATCATCATCATTTTTATCCCATTCATCATTAGCTTAATATTCATTTCCTATGTTTGTCAGATGAAGAATGTATTTGTCTCTTTCCAATTTTCTGTCATTTCAATTATGCAGAGTTCTTTCTATTACCATTTTCTTCTTTGACATTTTCTACTTCAGGTCTCTTATTTGAAACCAGTTAGCTAGTTTTTTTTTTCCTTTTTTTTTTTTTTTCTAGCTGTTACAAAATTGACTAAGCACTGAAAATTAAGTTGCTAGTATACTGAAGTTTCCATAGGAGTTATATTGTAATGTAAAGAAGTGCCAAGCAATGAAAAATGGGAGGAGGGAACCCCTCGCCCCCCCAAAAAAAACATCCTGCAGAAGAGGGTCATCAAAGAAGACACATAAATAATAAGAGCTGAAGGCTGATCTTATGAAGGAGATGACAAGAGATTGCAATATTCGGTGAGATGTTATGTTGGAGAAAACAACATCCACCAATCAAACCATAGCAAAATAAACATGATGATGATAAAGCAGAGGATGATGATGATGATGACATTAACGAGGAGGAGGGGGTGATGATGATTAGGCGGCGGTATGTCAGGTGAAGAATATGTTTATCACTTTCCAATTTTCTGTCATTTTAATTATGCAAAGTTCTTGCTATCCCCATTTTCTCTTTGACATGTTCAACTTCAAGTCACTTGATTCAAACCCTTTTTCAAATATTTCAGGGTTTTTTTTTTTTGGTTTTTTTTCTTCCCCCCTGATGTTCAGTTCAGAGACTGATCTAGCACTGCTGAAAAATTAAACTGTATGGTATTACTGAAGTCTTCATAGGGAAACATTCTTTGAGTTATATTTTAATGTAAAGAACTATGAAGCAATCGAAGAGAGTAGAAAAAAAAAATCTGAAGAACAGGGACATCAAAGAAGACAAAGAAAGAAGAAATGAACATCAGTCTCATGAAGATGATGACAAGAGTCTACACTCATAGAACAAAACGTTATACTGGAGAAAGCATTTCTGCCAATCTAAGCTTGATAAAATGGACGTAAAATGGTGATGAGGATGGTGACGACTAACGTAATAATTATGGTAGCATTGGTGCTGATGACAATGTTAATGATGACAGCAACAATGTCAACAAAATCGATGGATCATGAAGATGATGACGATGTTGATGATGACAACAATATGATGATGATAGCGATGATGACAGCGATGACAATAATAACCACATTGTTGATTGTGACAATAGCAACAGTGATGACAACAATGATGACATTGATGATGATGTTGATGATGATGACAACAATGATGATGATGACAACGATGATGATGATGACAACAATGATGATGATGACAACAATAATCACATTGATGATGATAATGACAACAATAATGACGTTAATCATGATGATGATGACGATGAGGATGATGATGATACTGATGATGATGTCAATGATGACGATGATGAAGATAACGATGATGATGATGATGACAACAATAATCACATTGATGATTATATGATAATGGTGGCTACAACTATGACAACATTGATGACATTGATGCCGACGAGTATAATGATGATGATGATGTCACCGATGATACCAATGAGAATGATGACAATGACAAAGATTCCGAAGGCAAAGATGAAAAAATGAAAATACAAAGTGGGATTTTATGAGAAAAATAATTCACACTTGAACAGCAGTTGACTGTTATTTCCTCGGATACACAACTCCTTTTAGCTTTTCATACATTGCTCAAAAAGCTGGTAAGACAACTCATTTGTTCCTGATTCTGACATTTCCTAATAGACAAAACAGTTGAAGACCTTCTCAATGGACAGAATCAATGACAATTGAAAAGGTTGCAAGTTGCTACGAAAATTTTAGTAAAAACTAATAAGTAAATGAGTGGAAATTTAACACACCGGTGAGTATTTTAAATTAATAAGGCACTAAAAGAGAATGACTCTCCTCAGACACAATAAAATAATGCTATGTAGTTTTATTTTAATGCTAAATAGCACATGATTATTTGAAAACGGTAGTAGAACCACAAGTGATATTACAGCCATTGCAAGTTTGTCCTTTTTCCAAATACATATTTACTATTTTCATTATATTATCCATTAGCTTAAATCCCCTGTCAATTCTGCTGCCTAAATTAATTAATATAGTATTATGATGCCAGTCATTAATTATGGAAGGCTTCCTATATAATTTGATTTACAAAATGAGGAATATTTGCGATGGATGCATATAATATCAAATATTAATTTATATTAAAAAATAAAATTTGGCTACCTATAGATGTGTAAACAGATACAGATGTATGTATGTATGTGTGCGCGCATGTATGTAAGTATGTATGTACATATGTATGTATGTGTATGTATCTATGTATGTATGTGAGTGTGTGTGTATTTATAGATAGAGATAGAGAGAGAAAGAAATAGAAAGAGAGGAGAGAGGGAGAGAGAGAAAGAAAAATAGACAGACAGATATATAGGTAGATGAATGTATGGATGGGTGGATGGATGGATGGAAAGATGGATAGATAGATAGATAGATAATAGAAATATGTTACAAAAACAAAATAGAAACTACACGTGGAAATGTAGTGGGAAAGTAAGAAGAAAAATAAGCGAAAATGCACATTGGAAATCAAAAAAGGTAAAGGCTTCTTATGAAAAGTAACGATAGATATATACAATTAGATGAACTGAGGTAGGAATAAAAGTAATAAAAGTCATTATTGTGAATTGTTAAAAAGATACAAAAGCATACCGGTTTCGTAATGTTACTAATCATTGCTTTGA
>NC_068983.1:111774157-111774525 GCF_001194135.2 Octopus bimaculoides
TTTTCTCTTGTGTATATTGAAGGAATGTTTTACTGTCTTAAGAGACAGTATGACTGGCTAGCTGGGGTGGGAGGGAAGAAGAGTTAAAGAGGATTTTTTTATTTTTGGTTGGTCTGTGACAGTCTGTCATGGTTCACTGGTTTTTAGCACTGGTTTTGTGCACATCTCTTGGTCCCAGAGTTTATTGTGGAATGTGTATATGAGCGTGTTTTTTGTGTCGGTGGGGATGTTAGGTGTGTGTACGTGAGAGTGTGCGTATATCTCTTTGTCTGAGTGTGTATGTGTTGTTTTGATCGTCCTTGTGGTGTGTGTGTGTGTGAGAGCAACCGTATGTATGTGTGAGGGTGTGTACGTATGTGTGCGTATGT
>NC_068983.1:111776740-111780089 GCF_001194135.2 Octopus bimaculoides
ATTCTATTGTAAAATCGAAGAAAACCTTAAATCGAAAAGTAGATCCAAAATACATATTATAAATGATTATATACGAAATATAACTCAATTAATACATTAAAATTTTCATGTTGCTTTACATAAATATTTTACAACAGTAGATACCCATACTAGAGCATCTATAATATGTATATATACATCAAAATACACAGATGCATGCACATAGTTACATACATATACAGGTATATATATGTAAGACATAAACATACGCACAAATATACATATACATATATGCACGTAATCAAGTCAGTTATAACAGACAAGAGTGATAGGAAGTTTATCTTAAATGTGGCGAGGGGGAAAGAAAAAGAAAAGAAGAAGAACCCTAAACATAACAGCTAGGGAAAGAGAGAAGTAAGTGGGGACAGGAGAAGAGAAGGTGGTGGTATATATAAAATATATTTTATTTGGGCCCAGTCAGTCTCTTGCTACTTTGAGTTTCACCTTCTACATCTGAGTTTCAACACAGGATCTTCAGATAAATTATAACAACCTGTGTGGAAAATCCAGTAATCTGCAAACATAGCTAGTCACCATGAATTCTAAGCTATCTACTACTATCCTGGGGACATCAAAGAAAAGCAGGAACCAGAGTATTCTTGGAAGCATCCCATGCTGGGTTTACCAGCATAGTTGTCCTTTGTTAACAATAACAAATAGGAAATTCTACTGTTTCTCAAATCCAATATGAATATTAAACAGTTTCCATTTCATTAGTGTATCTCAATATATGATATGAAAGATTATAATTTTATTCTACTAAATTATTAAAGTGATAATTTCTACAGCAGTATTCATTAAATAGTTTCCTATGTAGAAAGAAGTTGCAGGTAACATTGGATAAGTGAAGTGCTCTGATAGAGAGTATTCAGTCATTTGGTAATTTAATATACTTAATACACTTATGTACACAGGTGGACATCCAATATCCAATAAGAAATTAATGCAAAAGTTCAATTACATTTATGAGATTATGTGAAATCTGCAATAGGTTTTTATGCATAGCAGTGCACAGTGACAGTCAGGTGAATATTTACAGGTATGAAGTGGCTAAATGTTGGCTGTGTTTTATTCATATATCATAAGGAAGTATGCTTTAGTATTTTGTTTTTCATTTAGATACCATAGCTTACTTGAATAATTTTCTCAGCGTTCGTACTTAAACATCTGTCTTGTCTATATAGTGTCTACCAAAAAAGTAAAAAAGTCATTGTTTAGATAGAATCTCTGTAAACTCTTTTATATAAGACATTACATTATTTAGAATTTATATTACATGAGAGATTTATGGCCCTTTTGTATTTCCCTCTTGTTGAGCTTATGGGTGAATCCTAGTATCAAAGGATGAGACCAGTACTACACACAGTCTTCTTTCCTTCTTCCTAGAAGATTTTGGTCACACAGGCCAAAGGACCCAAGCACACCAACAACCAGCCTTCCTGTTCATTCATCAATTGAAGTGAGAGTAGAAGGTTGAAAACGACTGTTTTGAACTTGTATGCAGGTGGTCCCGATATATAGGTTGTCTGATATAGCTACCAGATGACAACACGATAATTCAACAGGGTCATCAACAACGAAGCAGCCTTCTCTAAGGACACTTCTGTTAGCTCTACATGCAGACAAGCCCAACCAAAGTTCATTTCCATTTCCACAAGTCTAGCTGCCAAGAGTCAATAGGCATCCTCAAATATGGTTGAACAACAACAAAGAATAAGAACACCCACTTTACAAGGCATACAATAACAAAGCCCCACATGCTGGAAAATCAAAACCATGAAGAAAATAATGTTCAACCAGAAGAAGGCACCACTCTCATTGTGCATAAACTTTTAAAGCTGAATGTTGACATTACTGTTTTTAGGGAAGATCACTGCTATGAGAAAGGATTGCCTTCAAGAATATGCTACTGGTCTGACATGGCAATGACTGAAAGACACCTTTTTGTGTTGGTTATATGATCAAAAATTCAACTGCCTCAAGGCTTCAAAACCTGCCAATATGTCACTAAGACCGTATCATTTACATGTGCCTCCTAATTTTGGCCTTGTAGTATACTACACTCTTCAGTGTGTGTGTGGCCTTACTAGCCTTTAACATGATAGATATAATGTTAATCTTATTACTCTCACTCAATGATCTCTTTCCCAGGCTTAGGAGAACATGGAAAGGATGCTAAAGACAGGTAAAATGTATAATGATGTCTGAATCACTAAATAGTCTCATAGGAGTTAGGCCAGTGACCTACAAGTATGCTACAAGATTTTTGAGGCAAGTTAGAAAATGCCAGAATAGTAAGAAAATTTCAGTGTTTTTAACACACTGCCATAATGCATATGTATTCCTATGTAATAAAAAACAATGTATGCATCTATGTTTTAAAACAATTCTAACATACATTTTCAAAAGGCTAAAATTGTGACTTATTTAGTATACTGAAAATCAAAACTGGTTGAAAATCATTGGTTTAGAGTATTAACTTCAAAAAAAGCTGCAGACTTCCCTATTTTTTATCTTTGACAAAATATGCTAGATATTAGTATTACATATAAAGTTTTTGTCTTGGGAAGTACCCGAGATCGTTTTCAAATTTTTCAAGTTTGGCAAGAGGGAGGGTGAATAGTTTTCTCAACTAGAGACCTGTCCTGAATGCAATAGTTACCCAAGGGCCAAGTAGTGGTGTTAAACCAGACAACAGATGAAGTCAGTATATACTTTAATAACTCGCTTTTTTCCACCAAAATAAACTGATTAAAGGTGAAAAAAAAAAAAAAAGAAGCCAAATAAGCAAAACAGATTTGCTAAAAATAACAAATGTAAATGAGCCAATGAGGGAACATTATATGATTGTTGGGCCTGTTAGAAATAACAGGAAATTCTACTTACTTCATACACTTTCATTTCTATAGAAAGGAAGTACACATTGGCTAATGTAGTTCCAGACACATAACCTTTCTAAAAGAATATGGCATTATGCTATTAGCTGAAATATTTTTGATTGCAGGTGTATATCAATGATAATTTAAAGTATGAGAGCATTATTTAGAGGATTTATAATGCAGAATGCAATGATTTGTTTTAATGGAATAATCAGTTACAAATGTTTAATGAAATGCTAGTATTGATGCCATTGTTTTTATTGCCATTTAGGATGTAAATGAGAAAAACTAAAAAGAAATTATAGATTGGATTATTATATTGACATAGCAGAAAAAAAGAAGAAGACTGAATAGAGGTTAAACAACAACTGCACCACCACCACCACCAACAACAACAACAACAACAACAATATAGCAGATGAAAATAATTC
>NC_068983.1:111780298-111781206 GCF_001194135.2 Octopus bimaculoides
TATATATATATATATATATATATATACATAGAGAGAGAGAGAGAGAGAGAGAGAGAGAGAGACAGACAGACAGACAGACAGACAGACAGAGATGGGGAGGAGAGGAGGAAGAGAGAGAAAGAGAAACAGAAACAGATGAACAGACAGAAGAGTTGTTTTCTGGCAGATGAAAGTATTATTTGAGCTGCTTGCTGTATTGCTTCCTAACAATATTTTTCTGTCTGTAATAAGACATCAATATTTGTTGGCTCATCTCACTGTTCAACCAAGAAATGCCTTCAAGGTTACTTAACCAACCGGAAATAGCAGCCAAATATCACTCAAAACCCACCCACCTACCATTTTAAAAGAAGCTTATGTTGTTTGTTATATACAAAAAGGGGAAAATAGGTGGATCAAGACTGGAATGCATTTAATTAAGGCAGATCTGAAGCTAAGGGACAACTAAATTTACTTTGAGCCATCAAGCGTTTTGGACGCAATCAGTTGATTTGTTACAAATAGCAACCAAATTTCCTTCAAATTATACCTTACACTCTTTAATTATGAAACATATAGTGGACAAGGAAGTCATGGTTAATGTGGGTGGTTTTGTTAACACTGATATTAAATATAGTAATAGAATAAGGAATAATCATCATAGGAATAACAATTCATATAATAGTAATAACAACAGCAGCAACAATAACAACAATACTAGATGTACTGATGTGAATAGTTACGGTAATAAACATGACAATAACAATTGTAATAGTAGTAATAATGATAATGATTGTAATCATTTGGGAATACTTGGGAGACTGATTGTTGTTTATAATAACACCAATATGAATTATGGTAACATAAATGTTGATGGAGTGGCTAATGCACAAAGCATTTCTACTGATTACAGCTGTGTATCACATGAT
>NC_068983.1:111781216-111781508 GCF_001194135.2 Octopus bimaculoides
AACAACAACAACAACAATATAGCAGATGAAAATAATTCATGTTTTCACCCATGTCATCTATAATCATTATGGAAAGAGAATTCTCAGAATAATGATCTTATAATTGTGAGAATTAGTTTTGTGCTAATTCTTACAAAAGTGAAGCTTATGTAAGTATATCAATGCATGTAACTGAAACACTATTAGCACTTTTCCTTGTCACCTATAGCATTCTCAATAAATAACTGAATCTCACAAGCTTCACAACCTCTTCTCTGAAAGAATTATATATATATATATATATAATTCTTTC
>NC_068983.1:111782730-111789371 GCF_001194135.2 Octopus bimaculoides
CACAAAGCATTTCTACTGATTACAGCTGTGTATCACATGATGGCATGAGTCATGTAATCCACAATATTCCCATCTTGATATTAACTAGATTATGTAATTTTGAGAAATTTGAATGTCTACTAGGAAATGAATGCCTAACAAAAAACATCACATATAAATGTTAAAAGTAGTCTACATACTTCCACTTACAGTTCCACTTCTATTTCATATATTTAGAGGGAGAGATGAAGCAAAAACAACATTGCTCTTCCCAAAGGTCTGGGAGAGAAAGGAGAAAAATATCGATTTTCATCTAATGTGGAGCATTGCTAGGCATGCTAAGCTTTATGCTAGTGGTAGATATGGTGGCAATCTCTACCATTTAGAATTACTGAAAACCATAAAAATGCACTGATGATGTTATTATTAGATCAGTTGAATTAAGGATCAAATGACCACATTTTATCCATAGAACTTTATAATTTATATGTATCTACCTGAGTGGTTGATACATATCTATAACTCTACAATACAGATACGTATCTATAACTCTTTAATCATTAGTAATAAGAACCAGGGATTATATTTAAGTAGACTATCATATCTTAATACTGTTAATACTAATAACTGATCAGATTTAAGCATATCCCTTGTTCTAACAACAGATACTGATTACTGTTATTGTATATGATTTATATATTTTGCCTATTTTATATAATTTAGAATTTAATAACTTTATTCAGTTTGCTTCTGACCTTATATGATATCTTCGGAGCATTTGCTTCATCCTCCCAGGTTATGGCTTTTAAAATTCATTATAATTCATTATAATCCTATAACTTCTTTAACATTTATAAACATTTATTCTCTTTAAAATTTCTTAGTGCTCACCACAATTTTGAATTATTATAGTAGTGATCTGACCTAAATACTTGTTGTAATGTGATTTGTTACATACAATAAATAAGATAACCAGACAACAGTAAAAACAATGTAACAGACTAACAAATCTATTTAAGAAACAACAATCAATATTCCTTGTGAACAAACCAACCAACACCTTCCATCTTCACTGCAAACTAACGCAAACTTCACTCGATTCCGAACTCTCAACTCACTTGGATCGTTACTATTTATACTTTACTTGGACCATTCTATTTCTTGCAAGGAGGCATCATAACTCTCATCACAACATCTCCCCTTTTGAGATTTCGACTACTGTGAGAAAGTGGAACTTCTCTATTTTTTTTTCCAGCACCTCTCCCTCTTTTTTTAGCTGTTGTATCGTAATTGTTGCCTGACTTTTAAGGTAGTATTGTTCGTTGCATACACCACTTATTCTTTTCATTGTACTAAGCACTCTTGTTAGCACTTTTTTCTTTGTTTGAAAATTTAATATTTTTTACATTTAGGTGTTACTTCCATATATTCAATCTGTTTTTGTTTTCTGATGCTAGTTTTATGGGGTTTGATATTTCTCGGTTCTAGCACTTCAAAATATCATTGAAGACTTCCATTGGTATTACCTTTCATTCTTCTGTATGTCTCATCTTTAACTGGTTAAGGTGTCTCTTCTGTTCGGAATGTTGTCCTTTAATTAAATACATCACGTTACTTCATTTTTTAATTGCACAGCCATTCTCCCAACCTTCTTTACCATTTTTGTAATTTTTTAAATGTACTTTATCTCCTACTTCGAAATGTTTTGTAATATTTCTTGTATTTCCTTCAAATGTATTTTTTGTCTTTCCTCTATATGTATTTTTCCTGGCAATAATTTATCGATTTTATTTTACACAAGAACATTAACTCTGCTGGTGACTTTCTTGAATTAGTATTTGGATTTGACATTATTCTATATACTCTCAAAAATTTCGTGAGTGCCTCATTACTATCTAGCTCATTCCTAGCTTTTCTTAGAGCTCTTTTGAATGTCAAAAAATCTTTCCACTAGCCCATTTGACCCCGGGTGGTAGGACAGGGTAAAGATGTGCTTTATGGCATGTATTTTGCAGAAATTTCTTAATTACTATACCATGAATTGTGTTCCATTATCTGAAAGTGACGTGTCTACAACACTGTATAGAGCAAATAACTCGAGTATTGTTGCCTTTATTGTTGTCTTTGCTGCGGGTTTATTACACCTGTATACTTCTGGACACATTGTATAGTTATCCACAGTGAATAGATAATATGCGCCCGTCATTGGTCCAGCATAGTCAATATGTATCCTGGACCATGGGCTCTCAAGCTCAGGCCACGATTGGTATTTTACTGGTGATGCTTTGGGTGCCAACACGCAACCTCTACATGCTTTCACCAATTTCTCGATGTCCGGTCCATAGTCAGCCATTATACAATAGACATTCATTAAAGCTATCATTCTGGACATTCTCGGGTGCTTACAGTGGAATTGTTGCAATACCCGTTTCTGTAGTGCACTTGGTACTATTACACTCTATGTATACATTAAGGCATCATCGCATAGTGAGAAATTATTTGAATTTGTATTTTTTTATTATGCTTATTTTTTAATGTTTCTTTCATTCTTGTAATGTAACTATCCTCTACGGTTTTCATTTTTATATCAAGTGCTGTCACTGGCAGTTCCTGGATTATATTACACACAATACTTTTTACTTCATTTTCTGACTGCAATGATACTATCACGGTCTCTTCCAGTGGTTCCATGTAAATGCGAATTAACCTCAATAAGTAGTCTGCATGACCAATTTTCTTCGACGGAACATACTGCCTCTTAAAATTGTAGTTCAGCAATATTGTACCCCAGCATTGTAATCGGTTAGCTCTATGGGTAGGCAATCCCTTCTTTGATCCAAAAATTAAAAAAGATATTTCCACAAGTACTCTTGTTAAAACTAGATCTATGCACAAAGACTATTGTTTCTTTAAAGCAACTTTCATTGAGTTTTTTGGAGAATATGAAATTACAGTAATATTCATGCTCTAACGGAACTAATTTTTGCAATAAGAATCCCACTTTTGTTTGTCTGACCATGATTTGCAATCTTGTTTAAAAATCTCCTTGGACCTTCTGTAGTGCGATGCAGAAGTTATACCTTCCTCTGGGTTATAACTGAATAATGAACTTACCTCATTTTTAGACTTCTTTGAATATAGCTCCAATAATTGTTGTTGCAGTTGTTGCTGTAATAGTTGCTTCTGCAGCTCCTGTTGCTGTTCTTGTTGCCTTTGTGGCTGTACTATGGAAGCTAATAGGTCTTCCATTATTTAACAAATTGTATCACGAACAAATTGTTAAATAACCTACATGAGCTTTGAAACCCTCGTCGCCAGATGTTGTAACGTGATTTGTTACGTACAATAAATAAGATAACCAGACAACAGTAAAAACAATGTAACGATCTAACAAATCTCTTTATGAACCAACCGTCAATATTCGTTGTGAATGAACCAACCTATACCCTCCAACTTCACTGTGAACTAACATTAACTTCACTCGACTCCGAACTATTTTCTTTATTATGAGCACATTGGTTCTATAAAGAAGGGACAATACAAGGACAGACAACACAACACAGTGAGGTACATTAAACATATCATCATCATCATCATCATCATCGTTTAACGTCCGCTTTCCATGCTAGCATGGGTTGGACGATTTGACTGAGGATATAACGAATGAAATTATGAATATAATGATATAATGAAAAATGAAATGTCTTCCCTGCCCCTACATGCAGGTAGTGCCATTTAACTGTTTATGTATCAATATTAACTTACAGTTCATTACTCTTTCTTTGCATCGTTTTATTTTTTTTTGTTTGTTTTAAAAGTCATTATTTTAAGATTTTAAATATTTCACATACTTTCATATCAAATATTCTATTATATCCTCAAATGCCACCACTGGTGGCATCTCATCATATCGAACCTGTAACGGCGATATTTCAGTTTGTTCACCAAATAGTTCCTTTAACCATTCACCTTTCTCTCAAGCAAGACCGACCTGTCGTCCTCGGTACACTCCCTCCCTGATAACTTGACTCTAATTACATTTTTCATTTTTGTAATCTTTCTCTCAATCTCTACACTCTTTTTATAGTTTATCATCGTTCGAATGTGTTTTCCTTTTGGTATCAACTCCTGTTTTCCGTTGTTATTCTCCCCTGATGTTCCTGGTATTGGTATCTCTCTTACTCTTTGTTGTTGCTATCTCTCTTCTCTCTTCCTTTCCTTTCTGAGCACTTCTTTCCTCCTCCGTAATTTTCCTTTTTGATATTTCTGGTCTTTCACACTGATTCTCCTCTATGTTTTCTTTTCTCTTTTTCTGTAGACTTTTGGATGGTGAATTAACGTTTTCTTCTCTTTTCTTCTTTCTTTTTCCGAATGTATATTTTTCTCCTACATTTTCTATCTTTTTGCTTACTTGCATTTGTAACTCCACTCTTTGTTCCTCTTCCTCTTCCTGCTTCTCTTGTTCTACATCCTTTTCTTGTTGCTGGGGACACTTTGCTTTCATGTGTCCCCGTACTCCGAAGTGGTAGCAGATGGGAGGTCTTCCCTCCACTACCACTCTTTGTTTTATATCCTCGGGTAATACAATCTCTTCTACTATTTTGTGCAAATCTGATAAACTGATTTAGACCGCCACCTCGAGGCCGCATCCCCAATAGTTTACCTCTGTTGTCCTTGTGACTTTCAGAATTTTTGTTTCCTCCTCCGTGTTGAAGAGGATGGCTGCCACCAGCCATACCTCATCGATCTCTGGGGGCACTCTGCCAATCCTAACTCTGGCCGCACGTTTGCCACTGTAGGTTGGCAGTAGTGTCCACTCTGACGACCTCAGTGGCACAGTGGAGTACTTTTCGGTCGCAAACCGAACCTCCACTGTGCCATACTTCTTTCCTCTAGTGTAGAATGTCGTGAATTCCTTTATGTCCTTTGGACATCATTCCTCCACTGCTTCCACCGTCGCTATTTTCACCTTTTTACTTCATGTTGACAGCGTTCTATAGACTATTGTCCTTTTTGTTACCCTCTCCTCCACTTCTTTGGGTGATGTCAGCCTCAGGCTGGTACCCTCTTTTACGATAAGTTCATTATACTTTTTAACTCCTTTCTCCTAGAATTGTATTTCTCTCACTTGCAATGCATCAACAAACAAACCTTTTCCGGCTGCTTCAGCATAGCTACCGACTGGTTGGGTTTCCATATTTTCGCCTGTTACAACTTCCCTCATAAATGGGGAAGAGAACAATCAAAAATAACAATTCCCCAAAAATTCATCTAATTAACAATAGGTACAGAATATACCTTCAACAATTTTTAAGCAATGCGACTTGCATCTAACCAGGATCAAAAATGATTAAGTCAAACAGCAAAACTCTCAACTCACTCGGATCATTACTATTTATGCTTTACTTGGACCAGTCTATCTCTCGCAAGGGGTTGTTGTAACTCTCATCACAACAATGCTAAGCTTGTATAATTTCCATTGTTTTGGTTAATAGAAACATTGGGATTTATGGCTTCATGGTTTTATGGTTTTATTGGAAATATAAGTTCTGCTTTTACCTTCTCTATTAATTCTAGCCTTTCAATACGTAACTTTGTAACAGCTATGTTACTGATCTATCTAAATTTTGATATTTAACTGATATGAATTTATAATTTTTAGGGTTGTTACTGTTTATTGCCTAATCAACTTCCATTAGTCTAGTATACACATTATTTGTTTCTTTATGCCAACGCCATCTTCCTTTTAACTGTGTTGTCCACTTCCTCTACTGGATGTATCCCAATCTGTTTCTTTTTAAGTATTTATAGGTTATGGTTGCTTGCACTGTAATTAAGGCAATATTTACAAATCAAATATTTTTTCCTTTCCTCTCCTCTGAAATTTTGCATTGAGCTTCACTATTCTCTACATTTTATCCTTAAGTTATTTTTCCCTGAATAATAATTAGTTGGGTTACCCTTACATAAAGCTAATATTCTATTAATTCCATATTAATTAGTTGGAAAACTTTAATCAAGAAGAATTAAGTTTATTAACCATGTCACTCCTTTGATATTTTAAACATTATAACACAACAAATGGATTTTCTTTGGAACAATATTGGCTATGATCTTCAACAAAGTTTTGAAATGTCATGCTTGGTGAATGCTATCTACTGGTTCTGTTAGTGTTAGGTCTTATGAGTGACATCACTAAGTTTAATGACATCTTTTGAACAGATATATTTTTTAGGTCAGGCACTGTGTCAGTTGTAACTACGAGTGTTCCACTTGATTTGATCAACAGAACAGCCTGCTCTTGAAATTAATGTGCAGGTGGCCAGAACACTCCACAAATATGCATACCTTTAGTGTAGTTCTCAAGAATATTCATCATGACACACCAGATGTGACAAGGCAGGACCATTGAACTACAGTTACATCTCATTTTTGCCAGTTGAGTGTACGGGAGCAATGGGAAATAAATTTGATGCATTTTGCACCATTAACAAAGGGTTATTTACTTAAGTGACTGATTTGTGTCATTCCGTCTTCCCATTATGTAAGGTATTCTTCATTTTGATATGCTTTCATCCTTAATGGATCCCCTTAAACCAAATCCATTTATGTGTTTGTGTGTGCATGTGTGTGTGCATGTGTGTGTGTCTATATACATATAT
>NC_068983.1:111789649-111802409 GCF_001194135.2 Octopus bimaculoides
ATATATATATATATATATATATATATATATATATATATAAATTAATCAAAGGACATACTAAGTCTGTCTACCTGCTGGAAATAACAGTCAAAACTCCTATTTAAATTGCCAAAATACACTGATAATGACTACAGAAATCAACCATCCAAAGGCAAACAGGCTAAGACAATGTTCCAGCATACATCTAAGTATTTGGACTCACGTGAACTGGTTTCTGCACTGGCATAATAGCTTCAGCTTCCTTAGCATGCATTACCATGATAGCGACCCTCAACCTGTTGTGTTGAAGTCTGTGTTGCGACTGATTCATTTTGCGCTGAAATCATGGCAGCCGCCAGTGTGAAAATAATTTCAATACAGAGCAACTAATTCATGAGAAATTATTTTTTCCTGAATTATTTGCTCCATATTGAAATTATTTTCACACTGGTGGCTGCCATGATTTTGGCACAGAATGACTCAGTTGCAGAACAGACTTCAACATGGCAGGTTGGGAGTTGCTATCATGATAACGCTTGCTGAGGAAGCTGAGGCTATTATGCCAATACAGAAACCAGTCCACGTGAGTCCATATACTTGAATGTATGCTAGGAGAACGTCTTAGCCTGTTTGTCTTTGGACGGTTGATTTCTGTAGTTATTATCAGTGTATTTTGGCTACTTAAATAAGAGTTTTGACTGTTATTTCCAGAAAGTAGACATACTTAGCATTCCTTTGATTAATTTTAATCCTTCAGCTATTTAAGGCTTTTGGTGGGGACCTGTATTCGCCCACATTATTGATTCTGTTATTATCATTTTTAAATTGTTACACCAGATAATAACAGTCAATGATATCTTCGCAAATTATTTTTTGTGAATTAGTTTTTTTCTCTTGAATTATTTGCTCCTAATTGAAATTACACACACACACACATATATATATATATATACATATATTAGGTTGTCTCACATAACAAGTTGCATTTGAAAAAGGAAGCATTAAAATTGTTTTTTAATTTTTAGAATATTTATTTATTTAATCAAACTATGATCCTTGTTCATTTATAACTTTTATCCAACGTTCCTGTAAGGCATATATTCCATCTTCAAAGAATTTGTCATCTTTTACACTGATAAACTGTTCAAATGCGTCAATTATCTCTTCTTTATTTAAGAATGTTTTATAGCAAGCTTGAAGGGTTTAAATATGTGATAATCAGTAGGAGAGATATCAAGAGAATAAGGACGATTTGCTAAAATTTCATAATTCAGGCTTTGCAATTTGTAGACTGTAGCTTGAAAAGTATGAGGTCATGCATTATCATGAAGCAAAATTTGGTCATCTCTATTCACTAATCTGGGTTGCTTCTTTTTAAATTTTTCATGCATACAAACAACTTCTTGACAATAGGATGCTTCTGTTACAGTTTTTCCTTATTGCAAAAATGAATAATGAATAACCCCCTTTGTTGAGCACCATATAGTATCCATCAACTTTTTAGGGTGCAATGGTTTTGGGTAGTGTTTTGGTGACTCTCCTGCATTTAACCACTGTCCTATCCTCCTGCTGTTATCGAAGAGTATCCATTTCTCATCACGCGTAATGAGGCGATACAAAAATGGTTCTCTTTCCAATCGAGAAATCAACATGGAACACACTGTAAAGCATCGGTTTCTTTGAATCTCATTAAGTTGATGGGGAACAAACCTATCCATCTTTTCGACTTTTCCAATTTACTTCAAGTGTCGAGAAGCAGTTACGGGAGATGTCTGGAGCACTGATCCAATTTTTTGGACCATTGTTCTCGGTTTTCGTTTAACCAAAGCATTCAATTCATCATGCCAAATGACTGATTTTGGTCTCCCTCTTGATTCACTTTTAAGGTTTTCATTTCCTGACCAAAATCTTTGGAACCATCTCTGAACAGTTCCAATGTCAACAGAATCATTACCAAAAGCCCGCTTGATATTTCATAGAGCTTTATTGGCAGAGTGACCCAAATTGTATTCATACAAGAAAATTACTCGGTATTGTTCAGTTGTCATAATTGTCATAAGAGCTGTGGGTAGCAATTTTGAATGGTAGTATTGTCTAGAAAGAAAGAGTTAAGATTAAACACAAGCATATACATAGAAACTCATTAAAATCCATTTATGGACGACTCATATGAAACCCATTTAAAATATATTTCATGTGAGACAACCTAATATATATATATAAAGAAAATAGGACAAGGTAGAAAATGCTAAAATAATTTTATCATGTACCTAAATGTTCTTCATGATAAAACTATTTCAGCATTTTCTACCTTGTCCTATTTTCCTTATACATATCAACTTGTGTATTACTTTTCAACTTTCTACCTGGTATTTATAGTGTTAAACACTTTCGGTATGCTAATTAGGGATTCCTTCATAGAGTAACTACTCCATTTGCTGAGTATATAAACAGTGTTTCTCTGGAGACTGTCAGAATGATGTGGATGCCTCTGATGAGAACCTAGTAAAGTTTGAAAGTTGATTAATGTTGTTTATTTTTTTCAGTCTGTGGAGAAATGGCTAAAATTTGCCTTGTTTGTAATTATACCATATGTTACACACACACACATACATACACACACACACACACACATATATATAGACCTTACAATCGTGGGCCCAAAACACTTACTATTAAGTCACATACTTTCACATGAATAGTCAAAGGGCTATTCTATAATTCACAACACCACTTTGCTATCCACCCTCATGATTGACAGATTGTAGTCCCAACGATTTTACATTTCTTAAAAGCTGGTAATCCTTATTTGAAATTTCACTTGTTGATGAACTGTTGATTTATCAGCATGTCACTGCTCACATGTATATTTAGTAAGCCTGGTGAATTGAGAGTTGTGTAATGCATTGCATAATCTTATGGATATTGTATGTACTTCATACCTCACAGGATCCTGTTTACATGGCAATAAAGACTTTCAATGACAATTATAGCAGTATAAGATAACCCATTCATATGCTTTTACACCTCGCTTAAACTTTCATTCATCCTTGGATACTATCAAAGTGCAAATTACCAACCAACAGCAAACTACCCTTCATTGATGTATTTTCTACTACGGCAGAGGATTATTTACTTAAGTGTATAATTTGTATTCTTTATTTTGGTATGCTTCATCCTTAATGGAACCCCTTAAATCAAATCCATCTATGTATGTGTGTGTGTATGCCTATATATGTACGTGCATATACATATGTGTGTATGTGCGTGTGTGTGTGTATGTATGTGTGTATGTATGTAGGTAGGTAAGTATGCATTTACCATATTTCATTCCATAACTGCCATCTATGTAAAGTACAGCATCACATAGTCGGGCTGTTATCTGTCTCTTTTTAACCCATGACACAAAGCCAATTGGTATGCTTTGATTAATGCATATATATGCTTATATATATACTTATATATATATATATAAATTTAAAAGAGAGTTTTGACGCTGATATCCATTATTATTGAAATTTATTCCTATGTCAACATTTCTGTATAAGGCTATATTTAACTGTCAAATTTTCCCTGATGATGTGTAAGGTAAATTATACGTTTGACTTGTGTTTGACTTGAGTTTGACTTGAATTTGACAGTTAAATATAGCCTTATACAGAAATGTTGACATAGGAATAAATTTCAATAATAATGGATATCAGCGTCAAAACTCTCTATTAAATTAAAATTTTGG
Source organism: Octopus bimaculoides (assembly GCF_001194135.2). NCBI lineage: Eukaryota > Metazoa > Mollusca > Cephalopoda > Octopoda > Octopodidae > Octopus > Octopus bimaculoides. The sequence continues at coordinate 111,793,365 of NC_068983.1, forward strand.
ATACATAACCAAGGAGAACGATTCTTAAGGAGTCTACTTAAGACTTTTTGCAGAGAAATCCCTTGCTATATTGATAGCGATTACATGTTTTTCTCATCATCAACACATTGTGGAGATATCATCATATGAACAAATATATATATATATATATATATATCACCATTATTTAGTACACAGTTTTCCATTCTTGTATGGAGCAGATGGACTTAGTTGAGTCATATTTTCTATGATTTGAAGCCTTTCCTGTTCCCAACTCACAATTCTTTCCAAGCAAAGTAATTTTTTCCCATAGTTAGAGGTGTCTTTTGTGGAAGATTGAGAAAAAATTAGCAAATTTGTTTGTATGATGTGCATTTACAACTATCATATGATGTGTAGACAAGAGTGCACACAAACACATGCACACAGACATACATGAATTTACATACATATATACTTTTATATATTTATATGTGTGTGTGTGTGTGTGTGTGCATGTGTATGTATGTATGCCTGTGTGTGCATGTGTATGTATGTACATATATATATATATGCACACACACATATATATATACACACACACAAACACATGTATATATACTTCAAACTATCCAGAGGGAAGTATCTTTTCTCATATTAATTTTCAGTTTTCTGATAAATTCTATGGTTAGGTAATTTTATAAACAAACATATAAACAATTACAAACAAGACTATTATATTTCATTTAAATTTGCAAATCTAAATACCTTATTAGATAACATATCTTTCAGCTAAATACTATTATTGATAATAATTACACAATTAGTTAGTATAAATGGTACTTAATTTTTCAGATCGATTAACTAAGAATAGTAGAATTAAATGCTAGAATGCACTTGAGAATAAATATAAGTTTTCAACCAACACTGTATGTATAAATTAAAGTGAATTAGGATGCACCAGACAATTGTAATTTTTGGAATGTTCTCAGGAATTAAGTACCATGTATAAATGTCTATGGAGACATTATATTCATAGCCACTAGAATGCAGTGAAGCCCTCAATTTCAGTGGCTTATTGTAACGTAGTTACTTGTCACCAATTATTGTAGTATCGCCAATTGTTATGACAATACTTCTTTTTATACTATAACAGTGTAGTAACAATAAGCATATAACGAAGCAGGGTAACAACAATGTAACAAGCCAACAAACTCTCTATGAACTATACATGAATCAACAAACGATATTCCGACAAATTACCAAAGCAACACATGATTTCCTGCAATTAACGCCTGCTCTCTATTTCTTTATTTTGGCAATGCAACCATTCACACAGAGGGGACAGCACAAGGACAGACAGAACACCACAGTGGGGACAAAAAACATAAAACGAATGAAAAAATGAAAAAAATGTATGATGAACTGGCTGCATTGAGCCCCACTCTTAAGCAGTACCATTTAACTGCTAATTTATACAATTTTTGAAAGTCTTTTTCTTTTTGCACCTTTTTTTTTTTCCATTTTTAAAAAGTCTTTTTTTTTTTTTCTTTTAAAGGACTCCTCTATTACCACTCATTAAGGGTATTAATTCTTCATATTTAATTACTTTTGGTAGTTCCTCAAATTCAATCTCTTCCCCCCAAAGGGTTCACCTCATCTCCAAATAGTTCTTTCAATCTTTGATATATTTCCTTGTCAGTCACCATACCTTTGATGTGTTTCGGGTAACTTTCTGTTGGCTGTTTAATCCTTATGGCACCTTTAAACTTCGTTATTTTCCGTTCTATGGCGGTACTTTTCACATATGTGACTACATGCCATTTTTTCTTATTCCCATTTACTTGTTTATGCCACAGAGACCTGGGCCGTCCGGTTAGTCGTTTCCCTTGGTTCCTCCATGTGTACATCAGAATAATCATCCACGATTATGTCTTCCACCCTATGTTGCGATGCTTCTACTGGTATATCTGACCAGTTCCTCGGTACCTCCTCTATTTCCTTCATTCTTTTTTGGTTCTCTGGCAGAGAGCTCAACCGCTCTTTCCTCTTTAACCTATTTATGACAGTAAATGGCTCCTCTTTATTTTCCTTTTTTCCGGTCTCTCCTCTTCGGCGGGTTGTCTTTCGTGTTGTTGTTCCTCTATTTTACCTTCTTGCTGAGGGCATCTTGCTTACATGTACCCTCTTTGTTTACATAAAAAACGTGTTGGAGGTCTTCCCTCCACCACCGCTCTTAACATAATGTCTTTTGGTAGAAGAATCTCTTCTACAATTCCGTAGGTGTAGGTCTTTTAACCTAACTTGAATCACCATCTCTACTTAGTCCCAGCAATTAACTTTCTTCGTTCTGGTTGTCTTCAGAATCCTTACATCTTCCTCCATTCTGTGCATGACTGCTGCCACCAGCCATGCCTCTTCGATCGCGGTGTGCACTCTGCAGACTCTCATTCTGGCAACATGTTTGCCACAGTACGTCGGCAGCAGCACCCACTCTTGTGTCCTTATCGTCTCAGTGGAGTGGTTAATAGCGTCCTCTTCGCTGGAGAACTTGACCTCCACTGTTCCGTATTTCCTTCCACGTGTATAAAAGGTGGTTAGTCCTTTCACGTCCCGTAGACATTCCTCAATTACCTGTATTTGGGAAATCTCTTTTTTTTTTTGTAGAAGTAGATAGTGTCTTGTATACTACCGTCTTCCTTGCAATATACTTCGTCACTTCTTCTGTTGGGGGTCATATTTAAGCTGGTCCCTTCCTTTTGTAACAATTTGTATCCTTCTTTCCACTTCTTTCTCACTCAGACCGCTACTATTTGTAGTCGTTCGGTCAAGTCTATTCTCGCAGGGTGTGTTATGACTCTCGCCACAATATCTCCCCTTTTGAGATTTTGACTTCCTTAGGAAATGAAATTAATTTTTTTTCCTTTCTTTTCAACAACTCTCCCTTTTTGAAATTTTGCGTCCCTAGTGAGTTCAGTACCTTTTCCGCTTAGGAATTATTTCTAAATGTTCAGTCTATTTACGTTTTCTGCTACTGCTCCTTCCAGGTTAAACCTCTTTCGGTGCTAGCACATCGAATATATCGTAAAACACTCCCAATGGAATTTCCTTCCTTTCTTCTGAATGTCTGATTTTTAATTCATTTAGGTGTCGTTTATACTCCCATCTTTGGCCTTTTATTATATACATCATGTTTCCAATTCTTTTAGTCACTACACCATCCTACTAACTCTCTTCGCCGTTTTTGTATACTTTGAAATGGACTTTGTCAACGGCATCAAAATATTTAGTTGATTTTTTTGTATTTTTTTCCTTTGGCAACAATTTATCGAAGATCGATTTAATATTTCGAGCAAAAAGCTCTGCAGGCAACTTGCCTGAACTGGTATTTGGACTGGCCATTATTTTGTACATCCTTAAGAATTTAGTTAGCATTTTGCCATTTCCTAACTCCTTTCTTGCTTTTCTTTTGCGCTCGCTTGAAGGTATCTACGAATCTTTCTGCTTGCTCATTTGACCTTGGGTGGTTGGGTGGGGTAAACATGTGCTTGATTACATGCATTTTGCAGAATTTCTTGAACTCGTATCCTGTAAATTGTGCTCCATTGTCCGATGCTATGGTGTTCAGAACACCGTATCGATCAAAAAGTTCATGCAAGAACTTTATTGTTGCTTTCGAGGTAGGTTGACTGCAACGACATACTTCCAGCCACTTGGTAAAGCTATCAACAATGATCATGTAGTACGTGCCATTCGCTGGTTCAGCGTAGTCTATATGTACGCAGGGCTACGGACTATCCATCTCAAACCATGATTGGTATTTCACCGGTGGTGCTTTGGTTGCTAACACACAACTTCTACATGATTTTACCAAATTCTCAATGTCCCAGTCCGTTGCCAGCCAATACACGTAACTCCTCATCAAAGCTTTCATTCTTGACATACCCGGGTGTCCATTATGAAATTCATGTAATATCCATTTCTGTAGGGCAATTAATACAACCGCTCTTTGTACGTACATTACTACATCATCGCAGAGTGAAAAATGTTTCGCATTCATGTTTCTCTTTTGTTTATGTTTCAAGGTTTCCCTCATTTGTGTGATGTATTTGTCCTCTGCTGATTTACTTTTTATATATTGTATAGTCACTTGCAACTCCTGAATGACATTACACATAAAGTTTTTAATTTCCTTCTCTGATTGTAATGCAGCTATCACCATATCTTCCAGAAGTTCCGCATTCTTTGGAATTAGCCTAGATAAACCATCCGCATGGCCAATTTTCTTAGAAGGAATGTACTTCATCTTAAAGTTGTGATTTAACAATATTGTACCCCAGTGTTGTAATCTGTTAGCTGTATGGATAAGAATTATTTTCTTTGATCCAAAAATTGATAGTAACGGTCAGTATTCTGTCTGAAGCCGAAAACTTCTACTTTGAAGAAATCTGTGAAATTTCTTCACGGTAAAAATAATCGCTACAGCTTCTTTCTCTATCTGACTGTAGTTTTTTCTGCTGCAATCAGAGAACATGAAGCATGAACCACTGCCTTCATAGTACCATGTTTGTTTGTGTAGCAAAGCTGCTCCTACACCATATTCAGAAGCATCAGAAGCGTCAACAATCTCCGCTGCAGGATCGAAATGAGCCAGCGTCAAATCCGAAATTAATATTTTCTGAATATTGTGAAACGCTTTTCGACAGTTATTTGACCAATTGCATTTAGCATCTTTCTTTGGAGCTCTCGGTTCATACATATTTGGCATGTAATTTTGATAATAGTTCTGTAGTGACCCTATAGCAGACGCCATTTCCGGAGAGTTTATCCACGCATGCGCAGGGACTAGTTCCGGAAGGAATACAGGAAGAGTCTCATGCGCATGCGTAGTCATCCATATCCAAGCTTTCGCGCGGATTTTCTCCCTCTTTTGCTCGCTGATCTTCGAAGAGCCTAGACGTCACAACAGAGCTCTCCCACAACCCAGCACTGGAGCTACACAGATAACCACGCAACTTCATTGACGGCGTCTCAGTAACCAAAGGGCGGAGTGCTGCCGAATTCCCTCCTAGTGTGAGCAGAATTCTATTGTAATAAATATTGTTGTGTTGATAGTTTAGAGACTGCGTTCCGTTGTTGTCTTCAAGAAATTTAATGTACGGGAGCGGAGTACACCTAATGGTGTAGAACCACTTCCCTACAGTTCGCTAGGCCAAGAAAAGCTTGTAATTTCGCTTTATTAGTTGGGGGAGGTATATGTTTAATTGTCCTCGATGGTCGTCTTCCATTTTTATCTATAATTTGTCCTAAATATTTAATTTTAGACAAAAAGAATTCACATTTCTCCTCACTGAGTGTTAAACCATAATCCCTTATTTTTTGTAAAACACACTTCACATGTTCGATATGCTGATCCCGAGATTCACTTTTAATTGATGCATCATCAAGGTATGGAATTGCGAATTGACAGTCCGCCAACATCGTATCCATAACATGATGAAGTATTACAGGTGAAACTTCAGACCAAATGGCAATCTATTATATTTGTATAGTCCTCTGTGCGTATTCTCTGTTAGAGGCTTCAAGCATTCTTTGTCTACTTTAATTTGTAGATACGCATCTGACAGATCCAATTTTGAAAGCATTTTGTCACGATTTAATTTTGTAAAAATATCCTCCAAAGTAGGAATGGATAGTGGCACATTTTTAGACAGTCATTCAAAGCATTAAAAAAATTCGGCACACACCCTAATTTTGTTATTTTCTTTTACTACACACTTGGTATCGCCCACTAGGAATAATCTACTTTTTAAACAATTCTCATCTTCTCCAGTCTGTCTAATTCTTCCACTACCTGCTTTATTGCAGTAAATGTTATCTTTGTATTAGGTTTGAATACAGGTACGACATTTTCCTTTATTTGAAAACAGGCTTCAGTCTTAGAACAGAAACCTAATTTATCCAACAGCACTTCAGGAAACAAGTTTTTTTTGTTTTTTTTTCTTCAATTCAGCTGCTGAGTTATTTTCACGGGTGGGACAGCCATTTATTATTTTACAGAACAGACTGATGTGGACGTCCCATAATTCGAACAATTCCATCCACATCATACTAAACAGATTGGTTGCATTTTTTTACCACGGAAACTTTTGCTCTACAGGTTTTTCCCCCGAAATGCGATATCACTTCATATTTCGCCTACGAAGTGTAGTTTTTTCCCCCTGTCACTCCTCGTGCCATTTTTGATGTTTTTATTAATGTAAGTTTCCCAATTCTTACCCATGTGTCGGTATTAATAATCAAGATGTCACTACTAGTATCTAGTTGTAATTTAATATTCACTTCGTTTAAGGCGGCGAGCTGGCAGAAACGTTAGCACGGCGGGGGAAATGCTTAGCGGTATTTCGTTTGTCTTTACGTTCTGAGTTCAAAGTCAACTTTGCTTTTATCCTTTCGGGGTCGATAAATTAAGTAATGGTTGCGTATTGGGGTCAATCTAATCGATTGCCGACTTCCCCAAAAGTTCAGGCTTTATTCCTAGGGTAGAAAAGAATATTCACTTCGCTTACTTTTACATGTACACATTTCCTCTTCTTGATGTCGTTTCTACTTTTCGCTGTGAAAACATTTTAATTTTTTTTATGCTTGACTTTCCTAACTTTCGTCTGCAATGAGAGCTCTTGTGTTCTACTTTTTGGCAAGTGTAACATTTTTGCATTTTGAAAGAACAATCCTTCCTGAAATGTAAAGCTCCACATCCGTATCATGGGATTGATCGTAACATTTTTTGTTTGTTTATATCTTCCTGGTCAGCATGCTTGTACTTCTGAGGACTCCTCTCCAATTTTCCTTACATTCTGACGTAAGTTTACCATTCTTTGACACTCCTCTGCAACTGTCAGCAGGGTGAAACTTTGGTCTGCTTGTTCAAGTTTTGTGAGAATTCTTGCATGCATCTCCGCATCTTTGTTTGCCGTAAGCCCTTCTACAAAAATGAGGCACTTAAACATATCAGGAATTAGTTCCTTCAGTTTAAACCGTTCGCACATTCGGTTTACGGTCCCAGTATACGTGACAAAATTTTCATCCCTCTTTTAACTAGATTCCAACATTCCCATCGAGTGTTATATAGGGAACTCTTATCAATGAATATTTGTGATAGTAGTTCGACTGTTTCCTGGAAACATGTTTCACTAGCTATTTTGGATGGTATGAAATTACAATATTTTTCATGCTCATCCGGTGCTAATTTACGTAATAATAATCTTGCTTTTTCGTTGTCTGTCCACGACTTGCAATCTTCCCTGAAGATTTCTTCATACCTTCTAAAGTACGCTGCAAATGCTATATTCTCCTCCAGACCACAACTGGATTCTGTTATAGAGTTCTATACGCTGTTTGACACAAATGAACTTCTAGTGTTTCCAGACTTCTTAGGACATAGCTTCATTAACTGCTGCTGTTTTTCTTGTTGCTGAAGCAATTGTTTCTGCAACTCCTGTTGCTGTTCTTGCTGTTGCTTTTGCAAATGTAATATAGAAGTTAATAGGTCTTCCATAATTAATAACTTTGTCTCACAAAAATTTGTTAACTGACCCGCATGAGCTTCGAATCATTATTACCAAATATTGTCATAGTTACTCATCGCCAATTATTGTAGTATTACCAATTGTTATGATGATACTTTTTTTTACACAATAACTGTCTAGTAGCAATAAACATGTAACAAAGCAGGGTAACAACCACGTAATAATCCAACAAACTCTCCATGAACTATATACGAACGAACAAACGATATTCCGACAAACCACCAAAACGACACTTTACATCCTGCAATTAACGCCTACTTTCTCCGTCTCTCACTTAGACTGCTACTATTTATAGTGGTTCGGTCAAGTTTATTCTCGTAGGGGTGTCATGACTCTCGCCACAACATGGTTATAAATACAATGCTTCCAAGAATGTTGTACATAATATCTAGTTTGATTCACACATGCTAACATTGACCGAAATCGTAGATTTACTCAAAAATGCGTTATAGCTGTTAAACACGTATTGCTTAAAGTGTCAGTAAATCTATTCTTTGAATGACCTACAAATAATGCATTATTTATGCCAATCGGATTTGTTTAGCAATATTCTTAATTCTAGTGGTTCTAAATAGCTAAAAATAGCCATGTCACGATGGGCAGTTTGATTTGAATGCTCAATCCTTGATGTAATTCTGAAAAAGAATGAAACTGTTCAATGTATCACCGCCTTTTTTGTCCACAATAAAATTGTATTCTTTTGTCTGTCTTCTTTTGCATGTTTCGTTCATTGGGCTACAGCCATGCTGGGTGCACAACTTTGAGGGTTTCACTCAAAGGAATAAACCTCAGAACGTATTTTACTAAAAGTAAACCTGTCATAGATAAAAGATTTAGTTAGAAAGAAAGAATGCAGAACTTTACTGCTATTGTGAAAGTAGCCACACTTGATTTGTATAAAAGGGAAAAGTCAAAATTTTATGCTGTATACTTAATGTAAGCTATGATTGGTTACAGAAGAGCTGTAGTTGGATCTTCTCGTTCTTCATCTCTTTATTCCTTTACTCCCGTTTTCTATGTTGTGGTTTCATTAATTTATACCCTTCTCATTTTTCCTATTTGTCTCTGGTGATGGAATATCCGATATTCTGAGATATCCCAGAAACAGCTGTAAGACTTTGAATTTTTTTACCAATAATAATAACTCGAGATGTTTGCCTTTCCTTAATGCTTGTTGTCCTCTTTAATACTTATATATCCGCTATATCAGAAATCTGCAATGGCTCCATAACTACCATCTTGGCTATAACCTTGGAACCCTAGTAATCTGTTACAGCTCTTACCTAGCATCCCTAATCGTTTAGATCATCTGTGAACTAAACCTCTATATTATATATATATACATATTTACATGTATATAAGTATATATGTATATGTATACACACACACACACATATATATATATATATATATATATATATAATACAAAGAATATATATACATGTATACACACATATATGTACATACTTACATCTACATGTGTATATATATGCATATC
>NC_068983.1:111802629-111802988 GCF_001194135.2 Octopus bimaculoides
GAGGATGGTAGAGGGAGGAAGTGGAACAAGGAGGAAGGGACAGAAGGGTATAGCAGAGAAGTAGAGACCAAGACAGAGGGATAGATAGAAAGATAGAGAAAGACAGATAGATAAATAGATAGAGAGGATGGTGGAGAGAGGAAGTGGAACAAGGAGGAAGGGACAGAAGAGTAAAGCAGTGAAGTAGAGGCCAGGACAGAAGGATAGATAGAAAGATAAAGAAAGACAGATAGATAAATAGATAGAGAGGATGGTGGAGGGAGGAAGTGGAACAAGGAGGAAGGGACAGAAGGGTAAAGCAGTGAAGTAGAGGCCAGGACAGAGGGATAGATAGAAAGATAGAGGAAGACAGATATATG
>NC_068983.1:111803169-111811264 GCF_001194135.2 Octopus bimaculoides
AAGAAAGACAGATAGATAAATAGATAGAGAGGATGGTGGAGGGAGGAAGTGGAACAAGGAGGAAGGGACAGAAGGGTAAAGCAGTGAAGTAGAGGCCAGGACAGAGGGATAGATAGAAAGATAGAGGAAGACAGATATATGTATATTTGTATACATTTGTATGTATCTTCTTTTATTCATTTACCAGTTTCAGCCAGAGGCTGGGGCCATGCTGGAGCACTGCCTTTCATTGTTTTTAAGTTTCTTTTTTTTATTGTTTTGGGGGCAAAAGTGAGTTAGACAGAGCTGCTCTATTTTGTGCCTCCTGCCACAATATGGTTTCATCTGGGATTTCAAATAGTTATTTGTCCAGATGCTTTTTGAACGCTAGCCACATGCAAAGAAACTCTGAAAAAGTGTCTGCAGTGGTTTTACAAGGGCTTTCTGGCATGAGCTTTCTTGTATGTACGTATATATATATATATATAATAAAGGACAGAGATGGAAAAGGGAGTATATACGAAAGACTTTATAGCTCACAAAGTTTCTCGTATATTCCATTTTCTATCTCTATCATTTGTTTTACACGCAATCAACACCGAGGAACTCCTGATGTAGATCCAGCAAGAATTGTGTAAATACCATAGATGACACCAGGTAGCCATAGGCTTCAGCAGTAAACTACTCGGAACATACCCAATACTTAAATAATTACTTATGTATGTATGTATATATGTATACACACACACACACACACACACACACACACACACACACACACACACACATACACACACACACATACACACATACACACACACAGATGTGCCACATGTCCTGATGTCTTAAATTCAGTATCATACAATTTCGTCTTTCTCTTATCTCTCCTAATACTTTTTCATCTCTTTGATAAGTAGCATCACCCAAAGCATTATATATTTTTCTTGTGTTCTTCCTTCGATGTTTTTTACTGAATATACATCTTCCCACATGTGCTTAAGCTTCTCTGACATGATGTATTATTTATTTGTTCGTTACCACTGTCACCACATTGTCTTATAATTTTACTCACATTATTTGTGTGACTTTTATCTATTTTTTGTTTATCTATATATCTCTGTTTGTCTGTCTGTCTTTCTATCCTTTTTTTCAGCATGCTGTGACAATTATATAGATATGAATTCCTTCTCTTCATTTTCTTTCTCCATTTTTTCTGTTTTCGTCTGTCCTTTCTTTCAGAAGATGAGTGTATATATCGAAACATAAAAGATTTTTCTAACTTTTATTTCCTTTTTCCCAAGCAAAAATTTAATACACTCCATTTGCTTTTTTTTTTTAACCTACTCTTCATGCTTTATATTTTTTGCACTATACTCACATACGTACATACATACACATATACATACGTATATACACCTTCATATATATCATCGTCATCATCATCATCATCATCGTTTAACATTCATCTTCCATGCATATATATAAATATTTATATATATATATGTATGTATATATGCACATATATATGTATGTATATATATACACACACACACACACATACACATAATACATACAAATCCAAGCACACATATCGATAAATATATATGTACACACACATACATACATGCATATATGCATCTATGTATGTATGGGTGGATGGATGGATGGATGTGCATCAGTATAGTTGTTTATCCTGAAGACTAGCCAGTCACTTCCTCAACTCTCCTTCACTTTACTTTGTTATGTTTCTGCACCCATACTCAACTAATTCTTTTCCAGCTGCTGCAGTTCTTTTGAATTTAAAATACCATGGTTGACATCCACAAAATATATTTTTCATGAACACTTCATGTAGTCGTAGTTTTTTATTTTTATTTTTTTTTTTTTTGTAAGGAAAGTGAAATCCGTATTGCTAATAGCACACTAAACTTCTTCTACACATGAATACTTTCTACCATGTTTTCACTAACTTTACATTTAATACTAAATATATCATCATCTGTATAACAGAATTTAACCCTTCTTTTATGTAGCCATGTAAGCAAACCATAATTTTAAATCTGTGATGATAAATACTAATAGAGCATCTCCTCTGCATTCTGTGTTACCCATGTAATGATGATGATGAATTCCAATATTTTAAATCTGGGGTTGTCCCTGTTAACAGGAGTGTCCAGATCTACCTCACTCTTACAGCAACCACTCTCACACCATCTTGCCATCTCACTCAGTTTTGGATGTTCTCCCTCTTCAAGCCAACCCTCCCAATGTCCTACTCCACCTGTCCCCTCTTTGATCAACCTCACGTTCGTGGTTCATTCAATTTAAACCCAAGCAGTTTCCTCAGAACATGATCCTCATCCCTCAACACATGTCCATATCACCACACCTCATTCACCCTTACCAGCTGTTCCACCAATTCCTCCAACCCCAGCATCCCCATCAAATCCTTCAGCCTTCCTTTTATCCAATAATTGCACACCACACATTGCTCTCACCATTGTGTTCTCTTGGTCCTTCTCAAAATTTCCATTTTGCTTTTCCTCAGACACCATGTCTTATTACCATACAGCATTGCAGATCTCACCCAACTCTAATAAACCCTTCCTTTCATCTTCAAAGAGAACCTTTTCCCATATAACAACTTTCCACATTTCATGTGTACCATAATATTGATTTCAAAATTTGGCACAGGGCCAGAAAGTTCAGAGAGAGAGGTAACTCAATTACATTGACTCCAGTGTTGAATTGTTACTTATTTTATTGACCCCAAAGGGATGAAAGCCAGAGTTGACCTTGGCAGAATTTGAACTCAGCACATTAAGATAGATGAAATGCTGCTATGCATTTTGCCTGGTGTGCTAGTGATTCTGCCAACTTGCTGCCATATGTATATCATAATATTGCCTACTTTTGTACAGTACACCAGACTATTGTCTACTTCAGTGTTGTATATGATCCTATTGCTCGCTGCCAAGTAAACCTTGCGTTGCCTATGTCCATGCTTGCCTATTTCCATTCTATATGCAACAGTACTGCTTGCTTATGTGTTATCATCATTATCAATCATCAATCATCAATCGTCGTCATCGTCGTCATCGTCATCGTTGTCATTATCACCATCATCATTATCATTGTCATCATCATCATCATCTCCATCAGACATCATCATTATCATCGGCATCATCATCATCATCATCATCATTGTCATCGTCATCATCACCATCATCGTCATCGTAGGCATAATCCTTATCATCATCATTTAAAGTCGATGGTCCATTCTGGCAAAAGCTGGAGAGTTTGACAAGGATTGGATAGATCCAAAGACAGCATTGTGCTCCAGTGTCTCCTTTGGAATGGGTTCTATGGCTGGATGCTTTTCTTAATGCTAACCACTTCACAGTGTGCACTCAGTGCTTTTTCCATGCCACCAGTACTATTAAGGTCATCATGTAGCTTGCAAATCATCAAACCTAGGGAGGGAGGATGCTGCATCCATATGTTAGATGAAAGGATAATGTATGAAGGAAGAGGTTGGAGTAGAACGGGTTCTTCTTGAAGAGGAGCTAAATGACTACTAACATTTAGGAGAGAGAGTGAAAATAAATTCGAGGCATCTCCAAAGAGATAGACAGTGCTGATGTGATGTCTAGATGGCACCTCAGGTAGCAAGTGTTGTAGAGGATGAGGTTTTGTAAGAGTGTGTGGAGGAGAGATTAGGTAAGTGAGAGAAGAAGTTAAGCAACATCTGTAAGGATTTTGTTGAGAAAGGGTTGAGAGGAGGAGGTACACAAGTTGGAGAGGCTACAGAGATAATAGCATATGGTGGTAATGATACTGCTGACAGTGAAGAGAAGAGAAATTACATGTTTGCATAGGCTGCAGGAGCAGAAAAGAGAGATAAACAGGTATAATGCATGGGGAGAAATAATATGGTAATTTGGGCACTTCAGTGTAATATATCACAATATTGTTTCCTTCCATTCTATATACTGCAATATCACTTACTTTCATGTTATATATATATATACCACAATATCACCTCCTTCCAGTCTAAAAACCACAATATTGCTTACTTCTATGTTATATACCACACCATTACACATGCAGTATACTCAGAATAATGCTTACTTCCATGACAATACTTCTGTGCATGACAATACTGATATCAAGGTTTGGTTACAAGACAAGCCACCTTGAGGGAGGGGCTAAGTCGATTACATCAACCCCAGTGCTCAACCGGTACTCATTTTATTAACCCTGAAAGGATAAAAGGCAACAGTGACATCAGCGGAATTTGAACTCAGGACATAAAGACAGATGAAATGCCACTAAGCATTTTTCCCAGCGTGCTAATGATTCTTCCCACTCATGACCTATGTGCATGACTATATTGTTAACTTCCTTGTTATATACTACTATAATACCACTTCAATATAGTACACTACAATATTGGTCATGTCTATACTATAAACAACAGCATTATCTAATCTTTATGTTTATCTGTTTCTAAAAAGATTTTTGATCACAGTCACTAACTAGTAATTCATTTTTAGCTAAGAACACTTTTAAGTATCTTCACTCAATCTCACTATTCTAAGTTTCAATTGTTTTCCAGTTTGTCAACAGATTCTTAAATGAGAATAAAGCTGTCAAGTTCTTAGATATTCTCATAAATATTCATGTCTCAACATCTGTGGGATTACCACAAGGCCTAGACTACAGTCCTTATACCAATCACTGTACATTTATCAGTTGATTAAATTACTTACTAAACTCATTACTGATCATAATTTCAGCAGCTTTCATGAGTCATTCTCCTCTGCTTAGCTTTCTCATTATTCATTAAAGTATAATGTATAAGACTCTGCCAAAAGCCTTCATTAGATTAACAAAATTAAGACAGTTATTCTTGATTAAGAAGTTTTTTTCTTTTTCTCTTACATTTATCATAGCAAAAATTCAGAATCTGAGATTCTACATGTCTGTCACATAGCCAAATTGAATTGTAAGCACCTCGACTTTATCTTACATTAATCTCGCTAAGCTTCATAAATTAATCTATTAAAGCCACAAAATGTATTCTGTTTTCTCCTTTAGCTTTACAGAAATTTACAATGTGCTGTGACACTGAACAGCAGAAATGACATCTTACTGCACAATCTGATTAGGTATACCAGTGACTAGTGTGACATCACTTCACCCTGATACTTTCAGTATTTCACTGACTGTCCTCCTTGCATGTCTTTCTATTTTTCTGTCTTCATACCCTCAATCATTATACTCACAGGATATAAGCAATGAAATTTTAACTAAACTAGCTGAAGTCTCCAATAAATCATGCCAACTACCTATTCAGTTTTATTCTGATGTCTCAATCTCATAAAATATATTGGAGAATGATATTGCTTTTGGTATATATACAAAGCTGCAAAAAACAAACAACATTTCAGTGACAGTAGTGGTGGCAGTGATGATGGTATTTATGGTAATTGAGTTAGTGCTGGCTGCTTCTGTACTTATTATTGACAACTAGGGTGCCACTATTGTTACGGTTCTTCCTGCTGTTCTTGATGTTGTTCTTGTTGTAACTGCTGATAGTAGATCTTGCCAACTTTATTAAGTAGTGATAAAATTTTAGTTAGTTGGTCCCAGAACTAAGTTTCGATTCTTTGATTCTTCATCAGATTTATTTCCTGTCATTTATAGCATCAACTCATTAGATTACAAGACAAAATGATTTGTGGTATTCATACTGGCTCTTTAGATCAGCTTTGCCTTTCATTTTGCTGGGGGTGATAAAATAAAACACTACTAAGCAAGTGCCTGGGTGTAAACCCTTCTTCCTCAAGTTTCCTCATGTTGGAAGTTTTGGATATTCTGCTGGGTCAAAGCTGAGACCATATTCTGCTAGGCTGAGAACAGTGAACAATGTCTAGTCTATAACTGCTTACAACAAAACAGACACTTAATGGTAAAAAAAAAGAGAGGCAAAAGGCATAAGCAAGCTGATACCAGATCCTATTCAACTCCAGTATATGTTATACCACTAATATCCACTGGTACAGCACAACCAATCACAATATCTCACATTCTCTATTTCAAGAGTGCCATTTCTTCATATCAGTGTGTTAGGAATACATTTTTGAGATAGCAAGTATTATTATTGTTACTAGCTGGCCCCATGCTGCCAAAAATGATGGCTAATTGTAGTATTATACAGGGTGTCCATATTTACACACACACACACGCACACACACACACACCTATATATATATATATATATATATATATATATATATATATCAAAATAAGCAACAGGATATCCAGTATCATAGTGGGTATAGTCATAAAACTTGTCAAAATTATTTTGAAGTTGTATAAAGTAACTGGCTATAATGAGGTTTGGTAGTGGAAGACCTCCAATCGAGATGTTAATAACCATTTAAAGGGGCAAGACGTGGCCTGTCTGTTTTTACCGTTGTCCGAAAAAAAGTCTGTCTTCCATGCTTTGTTTATGTTCTTGTTTTTCATTTTGCCCACGTTTATTGTGATGTCCTGTATCCAGATATGCATCTATATATACACGTAGATGTAGGTATGTACATACAAGTACTTATATATGCATATACTCACATATTATTTGTAATATTATATATATATATATATATATATAAAATCACTGACCTCATTATTATATTAGAAGATGTAACCGGCTGGCAGAATCATTAGCAGGCCAGACTGTGGGGCTTCTCAATTATCCTTAGAAGCCTTCCTGTATCAGGACGGCCACATCTCTATCATCCTCCCTGTCATGTTCTTTTACCTTAGTATGCTATGCACATGTTTTTTTTCTTTTTCAGTGTGCACCATGTATACTTTTTTTTTGTTATCATTTCATTATATGTAAATCCCAACATTTTATGTCTGTCTCTGAATTGTCCCCATATTCCTTTGCCCTTTTGGCAAATAAATAAAATCAACATTGTTATTATCATTGGCATTATTATTATTATTAATATTATTATTATTATTATTATTATTATCATTAGTGAGTGAGAGAGCTGTGCATACCATCAAAGTGACACTGGGGTAAAATATACGATGCCCAATGTACCCATCATGACTACCCGTCTGATAAGGGTACACCAGGCATATGCATCACAACCATATGTGTGCAACATGGGGACTCATATCAAGATAAACAGTGCATGACCTTACAGGTGGTGCCCTGTTAGAATTTTCTTCAGTTTGAATTGCCCATCCTACTCAAAAGGTCTTTGTTGAAGGATGATGAACGAAACGCCCATATTTCCAGAGGTTAATTATTCAAACCCAAAAGAATTCCTCTCGACACATGTCTATGATGCTCCCCACACTACTTTATCATTATTATTGTTATTATTATCATTATTGAGTTCAAATTCCACCAGGGTCGATTTTGTCTTTCATCTTTTCAGGATTGATTAAAATAAGTGCCATGGTTCATAGTCTAAGCATTTATAAGTCATCATTTGAAAGAAGGAATTAGGAAGGAAGGTGATTCAAATCACTGACATACTTCTGTGAAAGGACAAGTAGAGTGATTAATGTGAAACCGATGAAAAGCAAGCAAAGATTGGATAACGAAGAGAGGCATGTCTGGTGTGCCTAGACAGAGGTCGGAAGTATTTAGGTCTTTTAGAGGAGCAGAGGCCATTGTGGAAGCAATAGTTCTGGAAAGCATTATATCATTACAATGAAATTACAATGATTGATGCTAGTTATAACAATGATGGTGATGCTTTTTGTGTATAGTGTTATTTGTAGCAGTAGTTGTGGTGATGGTGGTAGTAGTGGTAGTGGTGGTAGCAGTGGTGGCAATGGTGATGGTGGCACCATTGATGATTGTAGTGAGTTGTGGTGTTGGTGGTAATGGTGGTGGTGGTGATGATGGTGGTGGTAGTAGCAGTGGCAGCAGCAGCAGTAGTAGTAGTAGCTGTGGTAATCCAGTTGTGATCGTTGCTTTTGTTAGTAAATGTTGGCTGGGGTAATTGTAACTATATTGGTGGTGGTGGTGTTAGTGGTGGTGGCAGCGACGGCAGTGGTGATAGTTGTGGTGGCAGCGACGGCGGTG
>NC_068983.1:111811435-111812670 GCF_001194135.2 Octopus bimaculoides
GGAACTATTGTTGTAGAATATTATCAGGAGGAGAGGTGAAAGAGAACAATGGTACACAAAAAAAAAAAATTACAAAGTAATATTTTCAAAAAAGAAATTAAATACAAAAATAAAACGAGAGAAAAGGCAGTCTAGCTAGAGACATTTTTTTTTTACATGGAGAACCACAGAAATGAGAATTTCAACTTTTTTTTTCTTGATTTTCTTTTTCTTTTTTTTTTTTTTCGTTCCTGCTACTGTATTCAAAAGATGTTGAGGAATATAGCAGCAAAAGCAAAATGCATATTTTAGAAAAGGTATTACAAAATCTGTAAGCGTTAGTCTGCTGATAGTTCAATAATTCAATCAGTTTATTTATAATGGCAGTTCTATGAAATCTCTCCAGTTCAGAGAGATGTATTGAATCTAGGCCACATGATAGATAAGAGTTACTCATTTTTCAGATGCAAATTTCATTCTGTTATTTCCTAAACCATTTTTCTGTATAAATGTCGTCTCATTTTGCAGAAAATAAGTAAACACATATAGTGTTTATTATATGTTTTTGTTATCTTTTTCTTATTGTAACTTTTGACAGCTATATCTTCCATTGTTTTGGTAATATTTTTGTATGTATTTTTGTTTGTTGCAATTTTTTTTTTTTTTTCTATATTTGTACTTTGTACTTTGTTATTTTGTTGTTGGAAAACTTTTGTTTGATTTTCCTGTTAAATTAGATTGTAGAAGAGAAAACAATTTTTAAGCAAATCCTATATTTTAATGGTCTTTGTTTATCATAAAAATCTTCATTTCATTTTTGTTAGTAAAGATCTTTGAAAAGAACTCAGTGTTGAATGTATGTGAGAAAAAAAAATCATTTACAGACAATCACACATACATCAAATGCACATACACACAAAGGTATCAGTGTGTGTGTGTTTGTGTGTGTGTATGTATATCTATCTATTTATCTCTCACTATCTCTCTCTTTCTCTCTCTCTCTCTCTATATATATGTATATATATATATATATATATATATATATATATATATATATATATATAGAGAGAGAGAGAGAGAGAGAGAGGGCAGTTATATATATGTATATATAGAGAGAGATAGATAGACAGATAAATATATATTGATAGGCATATAGATATGTAGATATATATGTCTGCATGGAAGGTAATGATGATGTATGTATAGATACTCATTATATATACTTACATACATACATACATACATACATACATACA
>NC_068983.1:111812680-111813339 GCF_001194135.2 Octopus bimaculoides
GTGCATGTGCCTATATATATATATATATATATATATATATACACATACATACATATATGTATATGTTTGTGTGTGTGTATGTATGCATACATATATGTGTACTTATATATATGTATGCACACACACATAGATAGACTGTAATTTTGATGACACCTATTGACTGTTCATTTATCTTCAAACAATAAAGTAGTCCTTTTCCAACTTCAACTTTGAAGACTTCTTGATTCTTGAGATAATCTCCCCATTACATTTTCATTCTATATGAATATACATATCAATTAGTCTGTAAATGCGCCTGTACAAAGCATCCAGTATGCTCTGTAAAGTCGTTAGTGTTAGGAAGGGCATCCAGCCATAGAAATCATCCCACAAAAAAAAACAATTAGAGCCTGGACAACAGCCTAGCTGGCCAGCTCTTGTCAACTATCCATCCTATGCCTGCATGAAGAACAGATGTTAAACGACAATGATGATGATGATGATGAAGATGATATATAAAGAATGCCATTGGTCATGGATGACCATGAGATTGCTCCTAGAAAGTTACCTTCCATGTCTGGGCAAGTTTGTTTATGGAAGACCAGTAGTCACTCATGCATACCAGCCTCTCCTCTCCATGCCATTTATCCAACGTAAGGCAAAGGCTATTCATGTGTGTA
>NC_068983.1:111817821-111826203 GCF_001194135.2 Octopus bimaculoides
ATATATATATATATATATATATATACATACATATATATACACAAATACTTCATTTGCTACAATTCCCATCCAACCACAACAACTTACCTTCTGGACCCAAGAAGACAATTTGTATTGAGATATTCACAGCCTTCTGAAATAATACAGCAGTTCTGTCTCTGAATCCTGGCTGGCTTGAAGATAAGTAGATCTTGTATTCATCAAAGATGGACATGAAGACATGGATTGGAAATTCTGATTTCATTGATGGCCACCACCTCTATATCTACTGATGTGAGATCATTGAACAAATAGCTCCACCTCCAAGGTGATCCCAGGCCAGGTGCATTTACACTGCCTTTCTGATTCTGAGTGAACCCATATTTCACACAAAGAAGATAATAACAAAGACCCACGTAATTCCTATGGAGGGACAAGTGTTCTGTTGCTCCATCTTGTTGTGGGTGTTTTCCTAAGCAGGTCCTTACCCAGTCTTTTGTTAATATTCCTGTTGAAGCTTTCTATTCCACTGAGGTATTTAATTCATTTTGTAACATTGCATGTGTGCTGTGATACCTGAAAGATTTTAATTTATTGGGGTATGCTATTCATTAAGGCATATATGTATTTATGTGTATATATCATCATAATCCTAAGCATCATCATCATTTAACGACCGTTTTTCATGCTGGCATGGGTTGGACAGTCTGTAAAGAGCTGGCAAGCCAGAAGACTGTGCCAAGTTCTATTGTGCGTTTTGGCCTGGTTTCTACAGCTGGATACCTATCCTAATGCTTGCCAATTTACAGCATGTACAGGGTGCTTTTATGCATGTCATCAGCACCAGTGGACTGGGTGAGTGGGCAGGATAGAGGTGATTATAGCAAATGATGGAGAGAAACCTAGAAGAGGATCAGGAGAGGATCAGGAGTAGATATGTGAGGGCATTTTGGTTGATAGCAGATAAGCAAGGTATTAGTGATGGATAACAGCATGGGGTGACTTGTGCAGAAAGTAGGCATGGGAAATCGAAGGGAAATATAAGTGGTTTGGAGTGGTGAAGAAAGGTCATTGAGAAATCTGGGGATAGAGTATGTACCTATTCTATTCTCAGATGATCGTGAAGTGATGGGTGTTAGGGTATGAAATATGTGAGCATGTGTGGTGGGAATGATGGGGCAAAGCCCCTCATGGACAAACATTACCAAGGTGGTTTTAGGATATCAGTTCTGCTGTGGTGAGCAGATGTATGTATGCATATATGTATGTATTGTTGTGATGCTTCTGTTTCAGTGTGTGATCTATTTGGTCTATTGTGTCAATAGCTGTTTTGTTTATTTCTTTTTTCTTTTTGTTCATATTGAGGGATAGGGTTTGGCTGTTAGTGTATGTATGAATTTGCTTGTTCTTATACCAGTGATAGTGGTATCTATAATAGCAATGGTGCTGGGGATAAGGATGATGATATTGGTGAGCAATAATGCAGCCCCTCTGCTTTAAGACCCACCAGCACCTTTGTTCATATCAATCAGATTTTGTTCTGTTGCTATCTTTGTTGTTGTTGCTTGTAATAAGGTAGCCATTAATGGTGATATACTTTTTTGATTTTGAAACTGCAGCTGTTTCTGCTATTGATGCAGTTGTTGTTGTGGTGACATTGTCGGCAGGAGTGATGACCATCTGTCACTGTTTCTTTTCCAGTTGATCCGATCAATGGAACAGCCTGCTCGTGAAATTAATGTGCAAGTGGCTGAGCACTCCACAGACACGTGTACCCTTAACGTAGTTCTTGGGGATATTCAGTGTGACACAGTGTGACAAGGCTGACCCTTTGAATTACAGGCACAACAGAAACAGGAAGTAAGAGTGAGAGAAAGTTGTGGTGAAAGGGTACAGCAGGGTTCGCCACCATCTCCTGCTGGAGCCTCGTGGAGCTTTAGGTGTTTTCGCTCAATAAACACTCACAACGCCTATGACCACGAATCCACTGCCCTAACCACTGGGCCATTGTGCCTTCACTACTTTGCTTTGGACAGAAAACCCTCAGATGGTTTGTGTCATCACACAAATGATACCTCAGCTTCTTACCCTCAGCAGTCATGTAAATTTTGTGACATCTGATAGATTGACCAGTTCTGGGATGGATTCCATACTTTCTGGATTCATTTGGCTCAATTGCCCCATCTCTTGACTCAATCAATTTTTCCCTGTGGCCTCTGGACCAGCAGAATATTAGTTTTGTTCTAAGAAAGATTTCCACCACTAAACATCATATGTTTATTTCTGAGGATGAATTGGACAAACTTTACTCTTATTATCCTCTGGCCAAAATAGATTTGTATGTGAATCAATTTGTTACTCTTTAGTGCTTTGTAGAGAGCTTCCTGACCTCATCCTCTGTCAGGAATCTCAACCTCCATTGTGCTATAATTGCTACTCTGGCAACATACATTTCGATGCCACAGATTAGTCTGAGGCACTTTTTTGTCTGTCGTTGCGTTGCTGGCTTTATATTTCTATTTTTTTTATTTCTATCATTTTATAAGTTATAATTATCAAATTTCATTATAATTGGTTGGATTGTAGCATATTTAATCTTACATTTTTTCCTGACCTTGAAAGGAGGTTTTTAGCATCTTTTAATCTTTCAGAATTTATTTACTTCCTTCTTTCAAACAACTTTTACAAACTCAGTAAACTTTGGATTTTGTTAATAGTGTTGTCTTTATTTTTATGTGTTAATAACAATGGTAGTAGCGGTGGAGGTGGAGGTAAAATTTTCAGGTGAGTTGAATTGATTATCATGTTTTTCTCTTTGTGTTTTTCATGCTCATTGTTGTTATTTTTCTTGTTTGTTGGTAATGATAGTGAAATTTGTAGTAGTGGTAACATTGCTTTCATTTTTTTCTCATTTTTGTTGTTTCCATTGGTGTTGTCATTATTGTTGTTGTGGACATTCATACTCTTTTACTCTTTACACTTTTACTTGTTTCAGTCATTTGACTGCGGCCATGCTGGAGCACCGCCTTTAGTCGAGCAAATCAACCCCGGGACTTATTCTTTGTAAGCCTAGTACTTATTCTATCGGTCTCTTTTTGCCGAACTGCTAATTCACTATTTGTAGGTAGTAGTGGGAGATTGGTACAGTATTACCTGTCGGAACCGGTAACTGTCCTCTGACTTTGCGTAACCATATTTACCTTTAGTATGTAGCTGCACCTGGGTAGTGAGCTAGCAGAATCGTAAGCATGTTGTGTAATTCTGAGTTCAGATTCTGCTGAGGTTGAATTTGCCTTTTGGAGTTGATAAAATTGTTGTTGTTGTTGTTGTTGTTGGCACTCCATCACTTACGATGTTGAGGGTTCCAGTTGATCCGATCAACGGAACAGCCTGCTCGTGAAATTAACCTGCAAGTGGCTGAGCACTCCACTGACACGTGTACCCTTAACGTAGTTCTCGGGGATATTCAGCGTGACACAGTGTGACAAGGCTGGCCCTTTGAATTACAGGCACAACAGGAACAGGAAGTAAGAGTGAGAGAAAATTGTGGTGAAAGAGTACAGCAGGGTTCGCCACCATCCCCTGCCAGAGCCTCGTGGAGCTTTAGGTGTTTTCGCTCAATAAACACTCACAAAGCCTGGTCTGGGAATCGAAACCGCAATCCTATGACCGTGAGTCTGCTGCCCTAACCACTGAGCCATTGCGCCTCCACTGGTTGATAAAATAATACTAGCTAATTAGTGGTGTCGATGTAACTGACTTAATTTGCCTTGAACTTGCTGGTCTTGTACCAACATTTGAAACTAATATGTAACTGCATTGCCAAAAGATCACAAATTTTGCCCCAAGGGGGCAAAAATTTCACAAAGCCAACTAGCATCATAGGATGCTGGTTGTTTAATGAGAGAATGATACAAAAGCCAAAATTACTTTCTTCAGACCAAACAAATTTCAGTAACAACTTATGAACTTAAAAACAGCTTTCTCTTGCACTCATTATAATAATGGTTTCAAATTTTAGGACAAGGCCAGGAATTGTAGTAGGTGGAGTTAGTTGATTACACCAACTTGGCACTTGATTGGTACTTTACTTTATCAGCCTCTAGATGCTTGCAGTCAAACTTGACCGCCATGGGATTTGAACTCAGAACATAAAGAGCTGGAAGATATGCCACTAAGCATTTTGTCCAACATGCTACACAACATTAATAATAATGACATTATACTAATTAGGAGAATCACAACTATGTTTTTCTTTTGAGAAATTAAATATAAAGGCTGGTTCTATTAAATACTGATTTTTCTCTAATTTTTGGTAATCAGATTCCTTCATTCTTAACATACCATCATAGACCCTTATGGAAGGCACCATTTTAGTTTTTGTTTTGTTTTTTATTTTATTTTTTGCTTTTATTTTATTTATTCATTTGTATATTTATTGAAAAATTAACAAAACTACAAAGCAAATTGATATTTGAAACAACGTTTTGTGATACACTGCAATCCCTAAACCTAACCCAAAACTCTAAACCTTAAATCTAATCAAAATCCTAAACCTAACTCTGAACCTTAACCCTAGACCTGACCTTAAATCCTTAACTCAGACCTAAATCTTAAAACCCAAATCCTTATCCAAATCCTGAATCCTAACTCTCTTCACAAAATTATTTCAATTGATTTCTATAAAAACATATACAAATAGCATAGTTTGCAGGATTGGATATCAAGAATAGATAAACCTGATTGGCTAATAGTTTATTTAGAAGTATAAAATTTTATTGAAATTTTATTTTCTTTTGTGTTTTTTTATCATTAAGCATTTGATTCTTTAGATATTGCAAACATTCACATAGGTCCATTCTTATGCAACGAGAAAATTGCAGCAAAGCTGCATGATAGTTGTGTCAGATGTAGCATGCAGACATTCATATAACTTGTTTTATTCTTATCTTCCATTTTATTTTGACATGTGCATTGTGATTTTATTCTTCTCTTACATTTTACGAATTCAGTGTGCACATGTACATTGCATGTTCATACTTCTCTTTCTGGTTCCTACTCAAAACTGTTTACAGATCACAACTATATCACCAACCTGCGTTCATGAGGAGCACTTTGCTCTCCAGTAGTTGTGAAATAACATCTCAGAAAGCAATATTCCTCATTTCACCTCTTCTGTTTTAAGAGTTCTTTATTACTTTTCACCTGAAGCTAACAAGTAAACTATGTAAGGAAATCAAAGACATAATCTTTGCCACATAGCTTAGTGATTAGGGTATTACACTCTTGATTCTAAGATTTGGTTTTAGGTTCTGGCAATGCAAAGTTTTCTAAAGCAAAATACTTCATTTCTCATTGTTCCAGTCCACTCAAGTGGCGAAAATGGGTAATCCTATGATGGACTGGTGTCCAATCTAGGGAAAGAGTGTATATTCCAAAGAAACCAGAAAACTGGCCTTATGAACTTATGGCTTAGGAAGGGACTTTGATACTTTTGACTGTATGACTATGCTGGTAAACTTTGACAAATCTTTATATGCTGTATCTTTATCTTTATATGCCTAGACTTGAACACCTAGTCCCATTGAACAAGGTACAGAAGAGTTCACAGCATGACCATCTGAGACAAGCTCAATAGGGAACATCCCCCTCTAGTTCCACAAAACACACAACATGACCTTCAGATCAAACTGATCTTGTTTGACCACAAGTTCTGAAGTCTGACTAGCAAGAAACCACTGAATTCTCTTATTAGGATTATGAAAATAGATCTATTTTCCATCTCTAGTTACAATTTGATGCCATAAATAGACATCTCAAGGATTTACCAGAAGTTGTCTGAAAATGCTCACACCTTTTTAGAGCTGGTTATTGGTCAGTTCATGAGAAGCTCTTTGAAATCATCTGTGCACAAGGCCAAACTTATATAAGTGTCAATTGATGGTGCTTTGTGAAGGACTAAGTTCTGCCGACAATATATGAGCCCTTGTGCTTGGCTGCTGTTCAACCATTTCAAGCAAGGCCTCATCTTCCACAACAGGAGGTCTCCCTAACCTTGGTTTGCCTTTGAGGTGGATGTCACCTTCCTGAACCAGTTTTATGCTTCACATTTTTGCTGACACTTCCTGGGCCCTCCACATCATTAATTTCTTTTACCATTGCTCTTGCACTCAGTCCTTTTTACTACAGGTAATGTAAAATGACTAATTGCAATTTTTTGGCTGCTCATTGTCAAAGCTGTAAAATAAAGATTAAGCAATTAATGTTTATGTTATCTATGAAAATATAGAATAAACAATTCATTAACAATTGGACAAGTTTTATCAAATTAATGATACAACATGTATACACAAGTTGCCAAATATCATCGGGGAAAATCCACAAAAAACGTTTGACTGGTAAATTTAGAAAGTACAATAAAACACACAATAATTGAAATATAATTAAAGATACCTGGTTAGAGTGAGTTAGAGCACTTCATGACATTGTTCACTTAACCATTTCTCAAATTGTTTTTTAGAGTAAAATAATGCAACAGGGGCTATTTATATTTTTTGAGATAGTTGTTGAATGACACCAGCATTTTGAGGGTATTCTTTTTAAAGTTCAATGTAATGTTTTAGTTAGAATTTTACTAATAATCTATCGTTAACATATTGTTTATTATCTTTTCTAATGCAATAGTTTTTGTGTCATTCTAAATTCTTTGTAAAGTCCGTGCACTACAGATGCATAAATTGATCTATTAATAGTTCGTTTGACTCTCAAAGAGCAGTAAATTTCAATTCAATGTTTGTTCTCTTAATTTTCTTTATTCTGAAGAGGGATTTCATTGTCATTTGGCATAAATTGTTCCTTCTCATCCACTTTTTCTGTTTCATGTCGAGACTTTTTCTGTGATTTTTTTTTTTCCTTTTCATTTTGGATTTCCTTTTGTATTTTCACTGACTGTTTGTGAATTTTCATCCATAATTATTATTTCTTCCCCAATCCAAGATGAAGGTGTGATACTATTGGTTGGCACTGTTAGGAAATGAAGTGTTTGTTCATTTGTTTATTTATTTATTTTTTAATGTGCATGAAGATATTTTCTTTACCGTTTTTGGGAAGCAGTGGCATATAATTTTTCTCTTTGCCCTATCATGAATTAGCTCCTATGGTAAAGAAATGCTGTTAAGTTTAACTAAATTCTACTCTTCCACTTATTCATTTTTTTTTTTTTTGTTTTTTTTTTTTGTAACATCAACAGATATAAAAAAAAAATTCCATGCATCCATTTTGCATTAAAAGAAAGTTTGCCTTCCTGAAGCTGATGTATGAAAGGACCACAGTATTTGAATTCATGTAAGAGCCGCTTCTGCTATTGTTGTGGTTATTGCTGTCACTGTCTTTAAAGTTATTCATTTGAGCACTTGTGGCATTTTCTCTAATTAATTGTTCACTAAACTATTCATTTTCTTTTTTCTCTCTTGTAAGCTGTGTATTTTGAATTGGTGTTTTCAATTTTTTTATTTTGCTATTGTAGCAGAAATGTGTGCGGCAGCAATTTTTTGATGTGAAAATGTAATGTGTGTGAAGAAAATTTTATCTGCTTGTGAAACAAACCTCTTTTTTGTTGTCCACTCTTGAGTATCAATGGGCTTTCCTTAGGCAATTATATATTTTCTTCTTACAAGTAATTCAATGAATATTTTATTTGGTAATACTTGACTAGCTAGTATTTTGAAGAGAGTAGCAAACAGATGGTTTTACATTGAGTTACCTATAGTAGTAGTAGTAGTAGTAGTAGTTGTAGTAGTAGTAGTTGTAGTAGTAGTAGTAGTAGTAGTAGTGGGGGGGCGTTGGTGGTGGCGGCAGCAACGTCGACGGCGGCGGTGGCAGCGGCGGTGGCGGTGGTTGTGGTGGTGGTGGTGGTGGTCCTTTCTATTATAGATACAAAGCCTTAACACTTAGGGAAGGGGTTAGTTGATTACATTGATCCCAGTGCTTCACAAATACTTATTTTACTGATCCCAAAAGGATGAAAGACAAAATTAACCCCAGTGGAATTTGAACTCTCATCATAAAGGTAGATGAAATGTCACTACGTATGTTGTCCAGTGTATTAACAATTCTGTCAGCTCAACACAGTAAAACAATAATAATAATAATCTTTTCTACTAAAGGCACAAGGCTTGAAATTTTTTTGGATGGGGTCAAGTTGATTACATCGAACCTAGTACTCAACTGGTACTTAATTTATTGGTCCTGATAGGATGAAAGGTAATGTTGACCTCAGCAGAATTTGAACTCAGAACATAAAGACAGATGAAATGCCACAAAGCATTTTGCCCATCATGCTAGCGATTCTGCCAGTTTGCTGCCTTAACAATGATGATTTGGAGGAGGAGGAGGAGGAGGAGG
>NC_068983.1:111826219-111836219 GCF_001194135.2 Octopus bimaculoides
AGCGGAGCGGAGGGAGAGGAGGGGAGGACCAGGAGAAGCAGAAGAAGAAGAACAACAAGAACAACAACAACAACACCAACAACAACAACAATTAATAATAATGATGATGATGATAATGATAATAAGACTGTATAGTTTTCAAAATGAGATATTCAAGATTATGTTAGAAGCAACTGAGAAAGACTGATTTCAGTTGCCAGAGAAGAGGAGAAAGAAGCTGTAGAGACGGCAATGGAATACAAGAAAAGAAGAAAACAGGAACAAGAAAGAAGCATCTGGAGTAAAGAACTATATGGTCAGCATCTCAGGCAAACACAGAACGTTACAGCAGAGGAGTCTTGGTTGTGGCTGGCAAACGAAGAAAGCAATAGGACTCATAATGGCTGCTCAAATATAGGAATGAAAAGGTACTTATTTATTACAGAAGACTGGATAGTGTAGCTTGTGAACAAACACGAAAGCAGCAAAAACTCCTCACTCAGTTATCAACGAAGCATGTCAATTTGTAAAGGAACTTGGCATTAACCCTGAATTGAATGAAGAACTAGAAGCCACTACTATAAAACACAAACTGCTAAAAAGAATGGGCAGAAACAACTTAAGGAATGGTGCAGCCAAGAGTCTCTGCATTGACAATATATTTTTCAAAACGAAAATGCTGATGTTGACTAAGAAACAACCTATAAATGGCCGAGGAATTCAGGATTGAAAGCAATACTGAAAGTTTCATTCTGGTGGCACAAGTTCAAAGCCTGTTTACCAGAAAACACCAGGCAAATATTCTTAAAAATGGTGCAGACCCAAAAATGCAGATTCTGCATCGAATTTGATGAGCCAATAGACCATTTTATTTTGTGGTCTCTTGTGCTAACATCAAGCTGATATTAAAATCACAATAGGGTAGAACAATTTTTACATTAGAAAATATGCAAGCACTACTAAATCGACACTCTTGCTAACTTGTAAGAATATCATCTCAAGCCAATGGCTGAAGGTGAAAATGTAAAGATTTGGGATTTTCCTGTCAACACTGACAGAACAATGCAGGTCAATTGACCAGATACAACGATTAAAGAAAGTTAAAGACATTTGGTAAACTGATAGATAAAATTATCTCCACTAATAAGATTATATCCATCTAGGAATTTGGCAGGATCAGTATATATAGAGATCTGAAAATTGAAATATAAAAGATGTAGCTTCTTAAGGTAAAAATTGTATGTACCTACCTAGAGACAGTGGGGGAGAGGAATGATGCAGTTAGAACTGTGTTATAACAACTCCATTATTGGAATGAATAGGAACTCTTGGTATGATGAAAATGTGCTGTCAGAAACATATAGCTAACATCTCAAGAGACCCATCTCTCACAGATATTCAAATGATTGTAGTGACTAGCCTTGCTCACATCCTTTGAAAACTCCTATCAACTTAAATTAAATGTTGATGGCTATCAGATTGTGAAAGTACAAGCTGTGATCCATGAAAATCGTTACCTGACCACCTGTGAAGTTTCAAAAGTAGTTAGTAGTTGTAACAGTTTGTACCACATAATTTTGAAAGAAAAATTGAAAATGCATTGTGTTGCTAAAAAATTTGTGTTACGCTTGCTGACAGATAAAAATGTTGGGAGTCAAGTCCCAATCAGGAGTTGTTTTATTGTTGGAAATATATCACAATAGGTGACGAGAAATGGATGTATGATCCTCATATCAAAATGCAAAGGTAATTGCTGCACTAGTTAGGATCATTGTTGCCACAACACAAAAGTATGTCAGAGTATCTCAAATATGAAAATTATATCGATTGCCTTTTTTATTGGAAGTTACATTGTTCAGTATGAATTTGTTTGATGTGGTCAGATGTTCAGTAAAGATTTTGATCAAGGATGTCCTGAGGTATTTAAGAGAAGCAACATGAAAGAAGGGGCCTGAGGCATTGTGGTAGCACTGTGTCTATGGACACTACCACCATAATGTACCTGCTTACACATAGCTCTTACCTGTTATTTATTTGTTGAATCTCAAGGTTACTTCTGTACATTAGCTACCTTACACATTTGCTTGCTTATGAACTTTTTACGTTCTCTTAGTTCAACTGTACCTTGAAAAGCTACCAAATTAGAATAACAAAAGAAATGGAAGAAAATATTTAAAGCAAACTGTACACTCTCTCTGAAAAAGCATATCAGAACATGTTTTCCAAACTGGACGAAACATTAGGAGAAGTGTATGGAGAATATTATTTTGAAGGAAACAAATCTGCTTAATTTGTAAGTGAAGCAATAGATTTATTTCCTTCAAGTGATTGATTCATTTTGGACAGAACTTGTATGCTGGCAGCTGAGAATAATGTCAGCACATCAGCTGAAATAGAGAAAAGGTATGAAATGTAAGACAAAATACAGATAACAAAGTAAAACTCAAAGAAGTCTTGACAGGGTTTAACTAATTAGATAGACCAACTGTAGTTGGAAAGCAACTATTTTATAATTACTGTGTAAGGCCAGAGTTTATCCTCAAGAAATTACCTCAAAATTATAGACACTCAAGGAGCAAACAGTAAATTCAGTGAAGACCAAAAACCAATTACTTGGCTTAGGTTGTACAGTTATTTCCAAGTCAATATTTTCAAATATTTATAACTGAATAAGATGTCACTATATTTGCTTTTGCTGTTGTTATTGTGTAGCATCAAATCAATTCTTATTGAACAAAGCATGCCATGATCAAAGGCATTCTAGCAGTGACTATCCTGTCTTGTCTTCAGGCACAGTGCATCCAGTATATCCTTCCATTTTAAAGATTGTAGGCTGTGATTCGAAAGAGATTTGGCAGTTATTTCTAGCAGGATGAGTGCTCACATAGAGATTCCTTTGTTGTTTAGTCCCAAGGCAAAACTGGTCCAGTATACCTATCATAAAAAGTTTTAAAGCTCTAAATATATTCATTTTTTCTTGTTGCTGATGTTTGACCTCAAGTTAGCCCTCATCAAGCAGACTTTTAACAAAGGCATTACAGCCATGAGTATGTCATCTTTTATTCATATCTAGAAAGGCTTTGTTTAATTTATCCTTTTTTTTTTTAAGGTGAAGGGAGGAATTTGAAGGGTTGCTATCTCTAACAGATTGAGTGACCACATAAAAGTTCTTGTGTTGGCTTACACTCATCTTTTTTTCAGACAATGTGTCTAGGACAAGATTATTGTTGTAGGGAATTAGTAATAATGGTACACCCCACCCATGTGATGAATGGAATAACCTAGTCACCATAAGTAAAGAGAAGTACGTGAAGTACAAGAGAAGTACGTGAAGTACAAGAGAAGTACGTGAAGTACAAGTGAATGTAGCAGGCGGCCAGAGATAGTCATGTCTTTAGTGGTTTCATTTTGTATACTGTATACCGAAGTGGACATTATAACAATCCAATATCGTAAGGATTATAACAGTGGTGACAAGGATTTAAATACCTTACATGGAACTGATAAACTCCATGAAGATTTAAACGATTCACGAAGAATTAATAAACTCGACGAGGATTTGAACAACTCATGAAGAGTTAACAAAGTCACAAAAGTTTTTGTTGTATGAATTTTATGAAAAATAAAATCGTAAAATTATGGAAAATTTGTTGGCTGGTTTGCTCAAGTTGTAAAAGCAGCAACAACAGCAACTGAAAGAATTACAGCAGCAGCTACAACTTCAAGAATAACAGCTGAAGCAATAACAACTGAAGGGAAGAAGAAGAACAACAATAGTTACTATTTCAGCAACAAATACTGCAATTAATGAAATTGTCAGGAAATTCGATGGAAGAGTGTAGGACGAAAGTTGCGAATGAATGTAACCGCATGAATGAGATGAAGGACTCATCTCAGTTATCAGTGGCGAGGCGGGGCACGTGGGGTCCGTGCTAAACCCGCCTTACCACTCCATCCGTAATGTCTTCCGGTGTGTCTTATCATTCAATTTTATTCCGATTTCATTGTCCAAAATTTTTTAATGCATGTTTCTGTAAATTCATCCCTTTCATCTGACCCCAAATCTATGTCGCCCCTTGTGGGTAAGAAAAAATTAGAAATTAGAAATTCAGAAAAGTGTTCTCACCAGACTATGTCATGAACTCCATAAGAAAGTTCAAATGCGAACCTGACGACGCATACTACAGAAGATATGAGCAAATCTTCGAGAAACAATGTAAAGATTAGGATGATGAGATGAAAACGCACTTAATCTTGAGAAAACTGGTGGCAACAGAACATGAACGATACAGTAGTTATAAGCTCCCAAGAAAACGTTTGGACATAAACTTTAATGACACAATAGATATATTATGTAAAATGTTCAGTGGAAAAAGCTCACTGTTCAACACACATTGGAAGTGTCTGAAAATAGAAAAAACAACGACGAGGACTACATCACATATGCTGATTGAGTAAACAGGGAATGCGAGAAGTTTAAGCTGAATGAATTAATGCAGATGTGTTCAAATGCTTGATTTTTACACAGGGACTTACTGCCGAAAATGACACAGAATTTAGAACTAGAATTCTCGCAAAGCTGGAAAAAAAGCCAGGATATAACCCTATAGAAAGTGTCAGAAGAATGTGAAGGGATAGTTAAATTAAGACATGACACAGAGGAAATCAAGCAGAAATATTGTTTCCAAGTAAGGTAAGTGCGAAACAATCAGAATAGAGATTTTCTAAAAGACATGACAAAAATCAAGAAATAAGCCAATGTTTTGCATGTGGAAGTATACAACTGAGGAAAAATTTTCCATTTAAAAAAGTGGAGTGTTTTCATTGTGGAAATATAGGACATAGAAAGATGCTCTGTAGAATGAAGATGACAAAACGTCAAAATAAAGGAAAAAGAATAAATAGTATGTCATCAGAAGAAATTGGCAATATAACGATGAAAAAATTCATGAAGGTGAAAATCAGAAATACAAGTGTTAAAATGCAGTTGGACACTGGTACTGATATCACCATTATAAACGAAAAATTTAGAAATATGTCAGTAAGTCAAAATAAAATTGAAAAAGGTAGCATATGGTGTTACAGGAAAAAGATTATATTTTTTCAGTGAATTCATATGTACTGTAACATTTCATGGTCAAACGAAAAAGGTAAAGATATATGTGTTAAAAAGTTCACATAATCTATTCATCACAGAGTGGATGGAACTATTAAAATTGTGGAATATGCCCATAAGTGTGGAAATATAGTCAGTCCAGTCGAAGATTTGAATGCAGCTGAAGGACTAAAAACTAAAAATTGCACTAAAACAGATTGAAACACTTGTATGAAAGCCAAAACGAAATAAAAAATTGCCCATGATAAAAAGTAGATGTTCGGTGGTTGAGACTTACACATCGATTTCACTGGTCTTTTAAATGGTTCTTATTACTTTCAAAATGGCCAGAAATGTTTAAGTGTAAAAAGCCAAACCTTCTCAATGGTGATAAATTGTTTGCACGAATTGTTTGCAAGATTTGGCATCCCAGACAAGATAGTGCTTTGAAGAGAGCGTTCAGTTTGTTTGATTTGTATTTTGTTGAAAATTGTTTGAAGAATTGTTGTTGAAATATTATTGTTAATATTTATTGTTGAAGATTGTTTTCCTACCCAATTTGGGTATGAAAGCAGGAATGTGTGCTGCGGCAGCAGGTAAAAGCCTGTCTGCTAATGCAATGCAAATGGAAGAAATTCACATTTAGAAAAATTTAAGAATTTATTCAAAAAGGAAGGAGATTGTTTGAAAATAACACCGCCTAAAGACGTAGTCGAACGAGCTGAAAAGAAAATTATTGTATACAGAACGCTTAATGTCGAAACAAAGAAGATTGAAATAGCAGAAATTGAAGAGATAGAGCAGTGCCTAAGTGAAGTTAAGCCATTAGCAACATTTTACGCAAGAGGTAGAAAGTATGGCATGGTGGAGGTACACTTTACAAGTGAGGAGAAGGCAAAAAAGCACTCCACTGTACCTTTAAGAACGGCTAGGTGGGCACTTTTGCCTACCTATTGTAGAAGAAGAGCCGCACGAGTAAGGATTGGCCGAGTGCCTCTTGAAATAGCCCCAGAGTGGCTGGTTACAGCCATTATTTATAACTGCAAAGATGCAGTGGAAGTTCTAAAGGTTGAAAAGTCACAAGAGATCAACTGGTGGGGTTTTGGTGTAGAGGTACTTATCCATATAACCCTGCCAGATCTGCATAACATAGCCGAAGCATTGGTGCTCCTCGATGAAACACGACTGAAAGTTGTGGTGGAGGGGAGACCACCAATATGTTACAGATGTAAAAGTAGGGGACACATGCAAACAAAGTGTCCCTAAGAGAAGTACCTGGTGAAGAATTAGAAGGGTGTAACGATGCAGTAAGAGAGGAAGAAGAGGAAAAAGTGGAAGAAAAGGAGGAAGAAATAACTGTTGATAGAAAGTGAGCGCGTGTGGAATGCCCACCAAAAAGCCTGAAAAAAAAAAGAAAGGTAAAAAGAAAATAATGGAGGAAATGAAAACGACAGTGTCGAACCCGAGAATCAGAGCAAGCAGTGACTAGAATAGAAGAGGAAGATGACATCAGACTTGAGCAGTGGAAGGAGAGAGTGGCATTTCAAACAGAATATGCAGCATGAGTAGGGAGACCAAAAGGAAAGAATTTAAAATTGTTGGTGTTTTACATGAGGGAGATGGAAGTAGAAAAGAGGTTGGCAAAAACAAAGGGATTAATACGAATTAAATTGGATTCAAATATGTTCCATAGAGATCAGAAAGTAGTGTTATTGGACAAAGATTGAATGGAAAGAATGGTAGAGTTGTTTCCTAGTAGTATCATGGGAACAGGAGTATATGTCCATTATGAGAGTCTGCCAAATGTTGTTGAACTGGAAGATTTGATGGAGCTTATAACAGACGAGAAATTTAAAAACGATTAAAAACTGTATAAAAGAATAGTCAAATAAAACTGCAAGCTTTGGGGGGCTCGTAAGCCATTTCATCCTTTCATTTTAAATAATTCATGTCATCGTTCATTAAATGTAACCCACGTTTTGTATTGTATTGTCTGTTCTTGTAATGTCCCCCTCTGTGTTGTAGCCATAGTGCCAAATAAAGAAATGAGTATGTAGTAGGTAGTGAGAGATATTTTTACCAATTGGAGTTAATTTTGTTGTGTTTTTTTGATTGCTGTTAAGCATAAGTCACCTTGTTAAATATTTGTTGAAGGTCTCCCATCATGGGTGTACCCAAGATTATTGATTGTTACTGTTGAAATTGCTGTTACTGTTATTGTTGAATTGCTTGTTTTCATCCCATTGTGGGAAAGATGGAGAAAGTGCCAGCAGGAGGCCACAGTTATGCAGCAGCAACTGGTAAAGGAATAGAAGTTGAAACCTTGGAGGTGCGGGAAGTAAAATTTGAGCCGAGGAGGATGAAAGAATGCGAGAAACTATTGAAAAAGAAGGGAAACACATTGAGACTAACACAGCCTGAGGAACTCATAAGTAGTGTAACCAAGAGAACAGTGATTTTTAAAACCCTGAAGGTGTCGAGTAGGAAGATCAAAATAGCAACAATTGAGGCTATTAAGAATTGCTTGAAGGACATTAAGAAACTCATCATGTTCATCACACGTGAAAGGTATGGCACGATGGAGGATGAAGCAATGAAGCACTCCACAGAAGCCATAAGAACGGAATAATGGGTACTCTTGCCGATGTACTGTCACAAGCATGTTGCCAGGGTGAGAGCTGGCAAAGTGCCCCCAGAGTTAAAGGAAACATGGCTGATGGCAGCCATAATGCTTAACATGCAGGAGGATGCCAAGATACTCAAGGCAACGAGAACCAAAAGGTTGAATTATTGGCGGTATGGCATAGAGATGGCCATACAAGTGAGTTTGGAATACCTCAACAGACTGGCAGAAGAAATAGTTCTGCCCGAGGAAATAAGGCTGAGAGTGGTGGTGGAGGGTAGGCCTCCCATATGCTATTTATGTGGAGAAAAAGGCCACCTGAAGGTGACATGCCCCCAGAGAGAAGAGGAACAACAGATGGAACAGACTGTGGAGTAGGAGAATATGGACCAAGTGGTACACGTCGAGGTAAAGGAGACAAGAACAGCAGAGGAATTCATGGTAGTCAAAAAGAGAAAGAGAAGTGAAAGAGTAAGCTCTCTGTCAGAGAGGCAGAAAAAGAAAAAGGAAGTAGTTAAGGAGGTAGAGAAAGAGGTTGTGAAGGAAGTCAGAAGGAAGGAAGGTGAGAAGATGGTTGACAAGGAGATTGAAAAGGAGCTTGAAGAGGAGGAGGAGTTTTAGAAGGAGGAGACAGCAGGAAAGACACTGGTTATACCAGTGGAAGAAAAGGATTTAGGCAAACAACTGTATGAGGGTGAAATGGCGACACTATTTAGAGTGGAGGAGGAAAAAGCAAAAGTACCAGAAGAGCAAGAAATGGAAAAACAAGCAAGGAAGGTGCAAAAATACCGATGAAATTTTGTGACATACTCTAAAAATAAAGAAACTGGACAGAAAATAATGAAATTTAAGTCTATTATAAGGGTGAAGTTGCCCACAGATGTGTATACGGAGAATGTGAAGGCCATTGTGATCGACAAGGAGAGGTACAACAGGCTGAAAGATGTGTGGAAGAGGCATTGATCTGCCAGGATTTGTGGTGGAATTTGATGAATTGCCACCTGTGGTAGAACAGAAAGGTCTTGAACCTTTTATGAGATATTAAAAACAAAAAAGTAAGTAAAATTGTTTTAAGTTAGAAAATAAAGGGAAAAAATAAGTAAAATTGTTTTATTTTTAAAAAAGAGGAAAAAACGATTATAAAGGAAAAAAAAAACAGAGGAAAAAAATGAACGATTACAAACAGTGCATTTAAACATTCAAATGGTACTGCATGAGAGTGGGGCTCATGCAGCCAATTCATTTTCATTATATAACATCAACGTTTTCATTTGTTTTATGTTTTTTTGTCCTCACTGTGGTGTTCTGTCTGTTCTTGCACTGTCCCCTCTGTGTAATGGATGTAGCGCCAAAATAAAGAAAGTGTATGTAGTAGGTGGTTAGAGATAGTCATGTCTTTACTGGTTTTACTAAGTATACTGTATACTGAAGTGGGCATTATAAGAATCCAACATTGTAAGGATTATAACAATTATCCAATGTGCTCTCATTATTTAAGGTAAGGTTTTATTTGATGGCTATTTCACAGCTATTTCCAACAGACTAAGCAACCACATAATGGTTCTCTCATTGACTAAAGACTATGAAAATACTACCGAATTAAGATAGATGACAAAAGGCTTAAACTCCAGGGGTATTCGTTCTGAATTTACAATGAGAGCATTGTACACCTATTTTTGGTATATTCATAAATATTAAGCTCATTCAGGAGCATAATCATAGATCATTATGAGAGACTAGTCTTTCTAAATCTTGTGATGAAATACTGAGGCACTGGTTCTGAAATAAAAGGGTTCACCTTACAGCTAATTGCATCATATGACACTGAATGGCAGCATAATAGAAATATGATAAAAATAAGGACTGAAAAAGAGCATCTTTCCACAAAGCACACATGCTGTGTTTGTCTTCATGATGGCATGTATATATGAAGTCTTGGAAACATTAAGAGGCATTTCATATCTGTATAAAAACTAATTTTGAGTTATTTAGAAGGCTAAAATGCAACTTCCATGTTGTAATCGCTTCGGTCTCAGATCAAGATTTGTACAACTCTGAAATATTGAAAATATTATACATAAAACTGATTTTGTTTACAATAACTTTTTTCTTGCAGGATTATGATATAATCTTGTCATAATTTGTAATGATTCACTTTCAGAAACAAAGATAAAGTTAATTTTAACTAATAATACACACACCTGTACTACATTTAGAAACAAAGATTATATCTGTTTGGAGCTGTAGATGTAACAATATTCGCTGTTGTTTACAGCAGGTGATCTAAACATTATGTATGTTAT
>NC_068983.1:111843719-111846274 GCF_001194135.2 Octopus bimaculoides
CACCTGAACATAATACAGGATGAAAAAGAATACTGGAATCTAGTTAAGAGTAAGGAATTCATTCTCATTTCACTATATATGGATTGATATATTAAGAAGTTGGATGCAGTTAATATTCTACCAGAAATAAACAACCAGAGGTTTTTGAGTGATAATGATGATGAGCTGGCTATCCTGGAAATAGCTTTTGATACAAATGGATCAGAAACAAAACTGTGATCCTGAGTAAGCAAAAACAAGACGGTGCTTGAGTTGTCATGTCTTTAAGTGCCTACATTCTTCTACCAACAAAGAAATGTGGCTGATGGAACTTCCATATTAGCATAATGTACAGGACTACCAATAGTGTAAATGAGAAGTTCTCGGAGATATGGTTGGCCTATGCTGGAACTTTCAGCCTTAGGATTATGGATAACTTCTTGAAAATTCTGGCCAGGTAATTCTATGGGGGTGATGCAATGTTATTTTGGGGTAAGTACTTTAACCCTTTAGTGTTTAAACTGGCCATATCTGGCCCAGATATTCTACATGTTTTATATTCAAACTGGCGATATCTAGCCTCTCACACCTAACCTACATTGACATTCTAAAAATAAACAATCACATCATTGAAACCTCAAAGCTATAAGATAATGCATGATTAATTCAAAACAATTTGAGTGAAAAAGTATAATATTTAACAGAGTAATTTGAACACTAAAGGGTTAAGGGTATAAGTGCTGCCAGGGGCCTATCTAAAATGTGCATAGTGCATCAAAACTGTACTGCATGTAATAATTTAGTATCCAAGCATTGCTGACTTGTAGAGTTCTGTTTAGCAAATGAATCCAAGCATGAAATGAATTGTAAGTAATGATCATCTCATACTCTTTTGAGTGTGTCCATTGTGAAAATTGCTTTGTCACACTTTCCTTTCATCAGAAAAGGTAAGCAGTGTTTATTTGTCTGATAGCATGGAGAACGAGATTATTTGATGGACAATACTGAAAGTGCTAAAGAATGACATTTCCCTCTTTAGCTAAACCCTGATCAACTTTATTAGGTTGCACTTGAAGACAAAACTGAGGATGGACAGGGAAGTATTACCTTCCAGCAAATTTGTTGAAAGATAGATGAGAGTTTCAAGTATGATCCAAGTGGACAGTCCTGCCATGAACTTGAGGTTTTAGACTGAAGGAAAACTGAATGCCAACAGTTGTGGCCCAAGGGTGTGATTAAAGTGACCATGCTCTTTATATGATTTCTGATGGTAAATCCTAGAGATCTATTCTTTTTGTAAATTTTTATTGTTCAACACTTTATTGTTACCACGTTGTTTATCTTGTAAAGCCATCTACATGTGAAAATCCTACTGTAATTTTTTGGCCCGGTTTTTCCTGTCTTGCATCAATGTCCTTTGAATCTCTTATGTAGTCCCCTGCATCTGATACAGAAACAATTATTAGTTATTATTAATAATAAGTTGTTGCTGTTGTTGTTGTTGTTATCATTATTATTCATTGTCTTTGTACAGCTTCTAATGCTGGAGATGTACTACGGTGCCAGCTGTTTGCTACCAGTGAACTAAAATAACACCTCTTATTTTTCAAGCACCATCCAGAATATTCAAGCGGTTCCAATCGGCACCGTTTTCTGCAAGTACTCCACTCTTATCGCAGCCCCTATTTCTTCCATGTACTTCTCAAGAATTTTACTCACTGTTCCCAGTGCTCCGACAATTGGTACTACAACCTTTTACATCAACCACAACTGCTTAACTTCCCACACTGTCATATCTCTCAACTTTTTTTTCTTCCCTATCGCGTACCTTGTTGTCAGCTGGGCATGCTATATCTATGATCCATCATCGTTTGATTTCTTTCTCAATTAACACTATGCTTGGTTTCCTATTCTCTATCTCATGGTCACATTATCATTATTATATTTATTTTTATTATTTCATTCATCCTTACATCCTGAGTTCAAATTCCACCATGGTCAACTTTAATAGAAAGGATTATTATTATTATTCTTAAGGTGCCGAGCTGGAAGAAATATTAGCATGCTGGACAAAACACTCAGCCTTTACGTTCTGTGTTCAAATTTTTGCCAAGTTCAATTTTGCCATTTATCCTTTTGGGAGTCAACAAAATAAATACCAGTTGAGCACTGGGGATCAGTGTAATCAACTAACTCTCTCCCCACAAAATTCAGGCCTTGTGGCTATTGTTGAAAGGATCGTTATTGTTGTTACTGTTGTAAAGTATATGACGAATGATAGACTGGTAACGAATGAAATCCTTTTACAGGTTTGTCATGTAGCATATACTGTATTGTCCAGTCTTCTATTCCTGTGATCACACAGCTATGTAATCCTATTTCCTATAAATGTTCCTACCATCTCTCCACATCAAGTAAAGCCTTACATTATCTGCACTCACCTCACCTTGTTAACCTGATGCCTTAGTCTGGTGTTAGATAACATTTATTTTTTAGACTCTCAAACATGCACACAGGCACACACACACACACACACACACACACACACACACACACACACACACACACACACACAC
>NC_068983.1:111846643-111854667 GCF_001194135.2 Octopus bimaculoides
ATAGTGTATTTATAAACATATATTCAATTAGACACAGACAGACGGGGACACACACACACAAACACACTCAGACAGCAAGAAATTGAACTTGACTTCTCTTCAGTAAACAGTATCTCACACTAAATATGGAATAATGTCTGTCAAAAGCATTTATATCATAATCTTTTGTAATCTGAAGAGAAGAAGAAAAATACCATCTCAAACATTCTTTTTCTTTTTTTTTTCTACCTTTCTTATTTTTTCTTCCTTCCTTCTTTCCTTCCTTCCTTCCTTCCTTTCTTTCTTTCCTTCTTTTCCACTACACTTCTGTTTACTAAAGCTGAAGATGATTTTCGACAGTGTTTTGTAACAAACTACAGTTTCTCCTTTTGGGTCAGTCACATTATTATTATTATTATTATTATTATTATTATTATTATTGTTTTTGTTATTCTTCTTGTTCTTGTTCTTTCGCTTGTTTTCCTATTTTTTCGTCTTATTCTCATTGTGGTCATTATAAATTATGTTTTTGTTGCACTTCGTTGCTTCATTGCCATACGTTTCTTTTTTTGCCTTTTTCCTTCTTAATATTCTAATCGTGTTTCTTTACGCATTTTTGACTGTAGTTATTGTTGGTTGTAGTGGTGTTATTGATGGTGGTATTCTTCTTCCTCTTCTTCTTCTTCTTCTTCTTCTTCTTCTTCTTGTGGTCATTGTTATTGTTTATACTGATGCTTTCTTTCTTTTTTTCTCGTTTTCATTTCTAATATCATATTAGTCTTTCTTCCTTGTCTCATCATTCTCTTATTTTTGTCTTCATTGTTGCACTTATTGCTTCACTGAAAATACTATGTGTTCTTTTGTTTTTTTTAAGTCTCTTTTCTTTTTATCCTTATAAGCCTTCTAGTTAGTTGCAGCATTTAGTAGTAGTAGTAGTAGTAGTAGTAGTAGTAGTAGTAGTAGTAGTAGTAGTAGTAGATTCTTTTAGTTATAGTGATTATTTATTTTTTTGTTTTAATGTCTCATACACTTACTGTAATAGTAGCTAGTAGCACTATCCATAACACTAACACAAGTACACTAGAGCAATTGAATTAGTGAAATGCTGAACAAAAGATCTGCCATATTTAATTTTACATCTTTGTTCTGGGTTCAGATCCTGCCCTCAACAACATTTCATTGCTTTTTTTCCCCTACATAGTTGCTAAAACAAACAGCAGTTATTCCAGTCAAGTATCCTCTCTTCTCCCATTTACAAAGTTTGTAATTTTGTATTGATTAATCTAAGAAATCAATAGCTGAACTAGCAAGAAAACACGTATGCAAAAGAAAAGATATTCCTATTTGACTGAATCTTGAAAAGTACAAGACAAAAGGAAGTGGAAGCTATAAAAATATTGTAACTAATATTTCCCTTTCGGGTGGAGTTCAAGAAATGGTAGGGAAACGATTAAACACAAAGTCTGCATCAGTTATCACATTTTGGTGTTTTTTCTGCATCTCTGTCCCTTTTGTGCATTAGGTATTTGGTTGCTATTTCCTGTTCTTGGATTACAAATGCCTACCCTTCAAAGTGAGAGCTAGTTATCCAGTTGTTGGTCCATGATAGACTGATTTGATGATCAATGTTATTGTCATCCTGGAGCTCTCTGCTAAATATATCTATGCTTGGTCTGCTGCTGATATACGCTCATCCTCGAGCTTTTTGGTAATGTGGTTAAATTTGAAAGAACCATTTTCAGTCTGCCATAACAAACT
Source organism: Octopus bimaculoides (assembly GCF_001194135.2). NCBI lineage: Eukaryota > Metazoa > Mollusca > Cephalopoda > Octopoda > Octopodidae > Octopus > Octopus bimaculoides. The sequence goes on from NC_068983.1 coordinate 111,848,381, forward strand.
TTTATGCAAATGTCTAATTAAGATCATATCCAGTATTTTATTTTGTCTAGGAAAGATAAATTAAATGATGTACACCTTGGAGGAAAAAGAGGTTTGTTGGTCGTGTTTTATAGAAGACATGCATGTTGTGAGTGAGAGTTTTGTGGCTGTAAAGAGCCTAAGAGTGTTAAATTTCACAGCTTCATGGATTCCGAATTTTTTGTCATTGGTGAGGATGAATTTTCACCTTTTAGTCTGGGAATGTAGATTTCACCACCTCATGTGTATCTCATTACTTCTGAGCTAACTGTTACTAGGCAAGTTAAAATGCATTCTAGTCACTCTTTTCCATTAGATGAGATCATATTTCTTTTTGCCTAAATGTTAGCTCAGCTATAGTTAGAAAAACATGAGAGAAAGGTAGATGAGCACTTAAATTTTGACAGTCATAAAACACCTCCATCACATACATGTTTTCCAAACCCCTGCCATCATCCACTATATTATATTTCATAGGGAATAAATATAGGAAGTGCCAAAGACAATTTTCCTTATAGGATAGTGAGAATCTAAAAAGGGAGTATAATTTTCTTAGGGTTAGAATTAGGGTGTAAGGTTACAGTTAGGATTAAGGGTTGGGATTAGAGTTTAAGGCCAGAGTTCAGTTTTAGAGTTAAGTGTTAGAGTCAGGTTAGGCCTTAGGCTTAAGGTTATAGTGCAGGTATGAAAATTGCAATCTCTTGCAAAAACTGTTCCAATGCATAACAAAATTTCATTGTTGTTGGCTTGTTTTCTTTTTTCATTTTGGAACTTTGCATCACATCTTTTTCCTTCCATATTTAAAGGTTATATAACATTTTCATTTTATTTCATTAAATGTTTTCTTCTTTAAAAGGGTTTCATAATGTTTCTTTTTTTTTTTAATTTCCTTTCATTCAATTCATTTTGTTTATCAAAAACAAAACATCTTTCAATGTAATATTTTCATTTTCTTATCGTCAACACATGGAAATTATGATTTCCGGTATGTCAATAATGGAGCTTTCCGACTGGCTAAAATTTCAAACTTAAAAGCTTCGTAATTTTCTTTTACTCTTATTAATTTCTGTAGAATGGTAAGCAAAGATATTAGCATGCTAGACAAAATGTTTAGCAGCATTTCTTCCGCTTTAACATTCTGAGCTCAAATGCCACTGAGGTCAACTTTTCCTTTTATCCTTATGGAGTGGATAAAACATGTACCATTAAGTATTGCAGTTGATGAAATCGACTTGCCCCCTTCTCACCTCAAAATTTCATGTATTGTACCTATTGTAGAAAGAATCATTAATTTCTGTTAAAAATAAATGCAATTTTCACTAGCATATAAAAATACAATGATGTAGAAAATTTGAACAAAATTCGATATGTGAATGAAACCATGAAAATCCAGATTGTGTATTCAATACATTTGCTTCAATTTCTATCACTCTTCAACTGTTTACACCACAATGAGTTCACTTGAATCTTACAGTTTATTTTATGTATACATGTTGTGTGTGTGTGTGTGTGTGTGTGTGTGTGTGTGTGTGTGTGTGTGTGTGTGTGTGCGTGTGTGTGTGCATGCGTGTTTGTGCGTGCACGTGCATGCATGTGCACACATACGTGTGTACACATGCGTGCACGTGCATGCACACACACTCACACACACTCACACACACATAGACATAGGCATACCTACAGTTTGATGCCCCAGTGTGATCACACTCAAATTTGACAACTTTTTGTTCTGTGATTTTTTTTTTCTGCTATACCAATTTTTAGTCAGCTTTTAGTAATAAATTCCCCTCATTTCGCTCTTTTAAGTTTTCTTAACTATACTTAATGGTCTTGTAAATTAACAGAAATATGGCAATTTGATAACAATATCAAATGTTACTTTCTGATTTGATAATGTGTTGCCTCATAATTTTTCCTTCTACACCAATTTTGATGAAATTTACAAAATTAGATTCCCCTCATTGAGATTGTTTACTTAAGTTTAAGTAAAACAAAAATAATCAAGAAAAATGGAAATTATACTGCCTAGAATTTATATCTCTCCTATTTTTGAACACATATTTCATTGTATCTTTATTTTCTTGTTTAATATCTTTTTCCCCAGGATGGAAGTCAACATAGTATACAGTGAAGTCATGTAGAGTAAAGAAACATCATGAGTATCTTTCTAAATCCTGCTGCATTTAGCATGAAATTTTTGGTCCTCCAAAGTTATCTTGGTATATAAATCATCTAACCTTTGATGGGTATAAATTTTGATCTGAAGAATTCAACATGTATGCCAGAAAATATGGTTTCTTGGAATATAGTGGAGTGCTGGTCCTTTTCATTGACCTTAACCCCATTTAATTTGGTTGTGAATTGAATTAGCTAAGGAGCATGAAAGTAGTTGCACAAAAGTAAATGCTGATCTTAAGGATATTATTCACCACCACCACTACACTGCCATAGGTGAATGACATTACACGACATATAGAATTAATTCAACCATATTAATATTAATCATATTGACAGCAGGAACTGTTGTTGTTGTGGCATATTGAAGCCGTTGCCAGTACCGTGTGACTGGCCCTTGTGCTGGTGGCACGTAAAAGCACCCACTACATTCACGGAATGGTTGGCGTTAGGAAGGGCATCCAGCTGTAGAAACTCTGCCAGATCAGATTGGAGCCTGGTGCAGCCTTCTGGCTTGCCAGTCCTCAGTCAAATCGTCCAAACCATGCTAGCATGGAAAGCGGATGTTAAACGATGATGATGAGGAGGAAATTGAATAGATTCAATATCAAATGTCTTCTTATATTGAAATAATTGAGTTTTTATGGGTACAACATAGTTTAAATTAATGAGTGACTTTGTGTGTGTGTGTGTGGTAGAGTCCTTTGCATATAAATCTGAAGGAAACTACTGAAGGACAGTGTTCTGTATGCAATATACAAATATGTCAGAGTCACACATATGTAATATAGAAAGCTGGCAAAACTCCATTTTCTCAGATCATCCATGCAATCATTACTCAGTTGATCTAAGTTTTTTCCAGATCACTGTATTACATGTGAGAATCTGTTGTAAGCAAATTTATTATGGAGAACACTCTCCTGGGAGTATTTTCCCTCAGATCTATTGGATGTGAAATGTTTGCATTTTTCCCCTTGTTCTTACTGCTTTCCCTCAGTGGTTTTCAAATCTGCCAGCATTTCTGTTATCTTCTCCGAGCTTTGATCATTAACCATTCTGCTCATATTTGTTCCCCCTTTGTTACTTTTACCTTGTCCTCCCCTTCTGCCCCTTCTCCTCCTTTATTCTTCACTGTTATAATAATTCTTCATTAATCTCACAACTCCCTGATCTGCTATTCTAGAACTACTAGCAAGCACATCACTCCCTCCAAAGAAGTGTTCAGCTCAAAACATAAGATAAGCTACTACTTCTTTTTTTTAACCTCATTGCATAATATTTATGACACTGTTTCATCTCTTTGTATTTCTCTTTGCTAATACTGTCTATTACTATTTTCCTTGGATTTTGTTATAAATATCAAATTATCGTAGATTAGCGACCAGAGGAGCAAAAACAGGTGGGTATGCAGTTCCAGAAATAAGGGCAAGAAATACTGAGTATTTAACATATAATCTGGAAAACCTGTAACAAAATGTGTAAGGGCAGGTGAAACTGTTACATTGAATGGATTTATGTAGAGATGACATTGAGTTGAGTTCAAAACTGCAAAGGTGATTGGTGTCATAACTATTGTACCTTTTTATTTCTTTCCCATTTGTTTTTTTTTTTATAAGTAAGTCATAAATCCAGTAGCGTCCATAGTATTTTCAGACGAGCAATCTGATCTGAATATCTACTAATATTGAGTTGGTGCATAATTATTGTGGCTTTTCTTCAACAAATTTTATTTGACAGAAGCAAAAACAATATTTAACAAAAACATCTTTAAATGATGGTCTGGCTGCCTGCCAAGCAAATGGGAAGCAGTAATTGAAGTAGATGGTGATTATGCTCCGGAATAATCATTTAAAGATGTTTTTGTTGAATAAAATTTGTTGCAAAAAAGCTGCAATAATTATGCACTAACCCAATAAAATTGTGTGCAGTAGCTGTCTGATTTGAATATTTTCTTTGCAGTGAGCTCTTTTATAAGTATCCAAAAATCATGTGATGGTGTTCAATTAAAGTGCATATCAAACCTATCACTTCGAAGTTAGATTTACCATCCAAGCCATTAACGAAATAATCAAACAAGGAAGTTACTACATGACTGCTCAATCTGCTAAAAATAGTAACCAGATTTAAACCCAGAAATAACCTTATTTTGGACCTTAATTTCCTTGATACACTATGGATGGAGAAAGAGCGAATGGTTATGGGTGGAATGTGTTTGGTCATTGGCCTGTTCAGTCAAGCTTGACCTGGAACTGAAAAACAACTAAATGGCAACAAAGGATGTAGAAGAGTAAGCCATGTTTGCCATGCAACCTGTAACCTAGTATGTAGGCTTGGGGTCAGGTTTTTATATTCTCCTTAGTCATAGGAGGAAAGACAATACCCGTGGCCCTTTTAAGGGTCTCTAAGACTGATAGGAGGAAAGGAGAAAGTTAGCTTCAAGCAAAAGTGCTGGTTTGAAGCACAATAGACTTGCAGCAGAGTAGACTGAACTAAAGAATACCTTTGGTGTGAAGGAGTTATTGTCACAGGGTATGCTACCATGTTGTATCAACTATTATGGCATAAATATTACTAAAAAAATAAATATTACTTAATTTTTACTCCTAAGTGTGTATTATTAGGTTTGAAAATGCGTTATAACAAGATTATGTTATGTTAATGCAAGAATGAAAATATTATTAAGAAGATCAGTTTCAGTTAGTGAAATCTAAATAAATGTATGCATACAACTTAATTCAAATCAATATATGCACTTGAAACAGCATTAGATTACCATAACATTGTGTGTGTCATTTATAATGTATATACAATGTAGAATGGTGTTAGCTGTAGGATTTCGTTTCTGTGAAATTTCTCTTTAGAGACTTCTATCATCATCACCATTACTGTCACTCTCATCATCATTGTCATCAGTCATTATCATCATCATCATCGTCGTCATCGTCGTCATCGTCATCATCATCATCATCATTGTTGACCCTTGTCCTAATTTTAATAATTACTTTTCTGTGCTTGTATGGGTCAGATGGAATTTGTTGAAATAGATTTCTGTAGCCAGATGCCCTTCCTAACACCAACTCTCACCGTTTTCCAATCAAGGCAACATTTCCCCATGGTCAGGCATATTTTCACAGAGAACTGGAAACAGACACCACCATTTGTATGATAATGATGCGAGTCAATGGGACACACATACAACCATACATACATACATACATACATACATACATACAAACATACATACATACATACATACATACATACACATCGATAATTATTTTAACTACTATTAGAGTATGTCTTACATGTTTTACTACATATATACCTATTTTGGAGGCATATGGCCTAGTGGTTAGAGCAGTGGACTTGCAGTCGAGGGATTGCAGGTTCGAATCTCAGACCAGGCAAAGCATGTGTTTATTAGCAAAATACTTAAGCTCCAAGTGGCTCTGGCAGAAGGTAATGGTGAACTTTCGCAGACTCCTTCGCCACAACTTTCTCTCACTCTTTCCTCCTGCATCTAGCAGCTCACCTGTGATAGACTGGTGTCCCATACAGGTGGGGAACCTATATGCTGATGAAACTGGGAAACCAGCTCTTATGAACCAGGCATGGCATGAGAAGGAACAAACAACAATACCTATTTTACTCCTATTTTGTAGCGAAACATATGTAATGGGAAATATGCATATGCACATATGCACACACACACATACATACTCATCGTAATCATCAGCATTTTAACATACTTTTCCAGTCTTGCAAGGGTCAGATGAGTGTACGTCCAGACAGAGTTTATTATGGCCAGATGCCCATTCTGATACCAACTCCCACCTGTTTCAAAACAAGGCAATAATCCCCCAGTCTATCAAACAACATGCAGCCTGGACATGGTTACACAGAGAGATAGAAACAAACACTGTCCACATGAACACCAAGAGTGTTGTTTACCATCCAGGGAGCACACATGGAAATTAGAAGAAACATGAACTCACTCAAACAAGCAAATACATGCACACAAACATCCATGCATATACATCTAAAATATACATGCATGTATCATATATATATATATATATATATATATATATATA
>NC_068983.1:111855645-111858271 GCF_001194135.2 Octopus bimaculoides
CGTATGCACACGACCAGTTTAAATTGCTCGCCTAAAAACTCCTTGTGCGATATGGTCAGAATTATCACCGCCTCTTTGTGCTATATGAACATTTATTGTGGTGTAGAGTCAAGATTTGACTGCTATTTTTCAGCATGGCGGTATCTCTTAGATACCCTATAATTTTATATATATATACTCTCTGAGTGGTTGGCGTTAGGAAGGGCATCCAGCTGTAGAAACTCTGCCAAATCAGACTGGAGCCTGGTGTTGCCATCCGGTTTCACCAGTCCTCAGTCAAATCGTCCAACCCATGCTAGCATGGAAAGCGGACGTTAAACGATGATGATGATGATGATGATATATATATATAAAGGGCTTTTTCTGTTTCCATCTACCAAATCCACTCACAAGGCTTTGTTCACCCAGAGGTCATAGTGGGAGATACGTGTCTAAGTATATTATGTAGTGGGATTGAGCCCAAAAGCATTCATTGGGAAGCAACCAGTTAGGACTTCTTAATAACCATTGCTTGTAGCATGTCTAATAACAGCCATACCTGTCCCTTTGTGTGTTAAAAATGCACTTCACTTCAAATGATCTGTGCTACTGGATTGTCATTTTCTCATTGGTTCTTAGTTTTATTATCTTTCTACTATCCCACCATTCATGACACCATTAGCAAAAGGTGTACCTATCTCTCTCCCTCTATCTCTCTCTCAGAATAACTGTTACAATAAGGAAACAAAAAGATTTTCTTTTGTAGTCAATGAGGTGTTTAGTATCTAAATATTTATGATAAATGAAACATCTTTGATGGAAATGTAATGCAAACCCAAACTGCCAAAAGTTTATGTCCTTGAATCCTTGAAAGGTGTCAAACTGCAGAACATACTAATTTTACCTATCAAGAATGAATGTGATTCCTTCTACAAGCTTCCACACCAAATTCCAGTTTGAAAGTACTGACTGACCTCAGACTATGGCGGAAAAATTACTTTCCAAAGGTGCCACACAGTGGAATTGAACAAGAAAACCATGTATTTGTGAAGCAAACTTTGTAACCACAGTTATACATTTATATGGTAGATGAGCTATTCCAGTGTATTCCAGTTATATCTGCTCTATGCTTAACGTTACCATTTCTAGTTCTTGCAAAGATACACTATACTTTCTCATTGTGAAGAATAACTGGTAAAAAACATAGAAAGTGATTCTGATCTAGAAAACAGATTACTCACAACAATACTATAACTGTAAAGCATATATGTCTATTAATTTGATAAAAAAGAAAAAAAGAGATCTTTCAAATCATGACAGCTTAGACCTTATAGAATTCCTGGGAAAATATTATTGTCATCGAGACAATGTGGTTTCTAAAGCAACCATTCAATGGTACTACTCTGATTAATATTATAGCAACTAACATGGCAAGTTTTATACAGTAGAATGAAGATTCTACACAGCCAAGTTTGTGATCTATTTTTAATTTTCGATTAAAGCTATCTCATTTCATTTAAGCAGCCTTTGCTTCTGGCTGATGCCAGTATATTACAACTTTATCATTTGTTCCCCACTAAAGTTTCTGACTTTATTTGTAGTCAAAAGAAATGAACATTCCTATAAATATTTGCAAAGCTTTGTCGATCTGCAGATTACATTTAATATTGTTGATCATACATTTCTCAAAACCATATTAATGCATTATGACATTTGTGGTGTCTTAAACTTTTGGTTTAAGTCTGACTTATCATCTTGATCTTAATTTATCAATCTATTGGGATGTGAAGAAATAAATTAATGTCCTTGATCCATTTATTCTTGTATACAACAATAATCTACAAAATACGCATCATACAGTGTACTACTATTTATTAAGGTATGATGATACCAATTGTCCACTATTTAATAAATCACTTGGAACAATGACTGGATATCTATATATTTCTACCAATGGATTGATCACAATAATATATTCCTAAATACAAATGAATCAGAGTGTGAATTATACCGCCACAAGAAATTGTTGATATTTTTCTGCCAAACATTGAAAATAGATAGAATAGAATTCTATTCTTGTAATTATATTAAATATCTTGGAATCATTATTAATGTGAGTTTGAGTGTTTTGGGCTATCTATTTACGTCTTAGCTATTTATTACACATAATACTGCAGATAATACCCTAGGTAATATACTGATAAACCATGATTACTCTTTGAATGAATTACTGTGAGTTGTATAACAAATGAATGAATTTCCCCCACTGGCTTCTCTTTTCAGCTGCAGTAGTACAGTTGTATCATTATCCTATTTTCTCAGGTTACATTTGAGCACATCCCTGTATCCCAACCAGGAGTTTACCCTAATGTCTCATATGACTAAATGACAGAAATTAGAGTGTTTGTCTCAATAACTAAATTTCTTTCATTCACTCAACATGTCTAAGCCAGTGAATATTTCATTGTACCTATTTCTTTTCCATGCTAGAAAACTTGGCTTTATCTAGATTACAGGCATTAACGACTTATCATTTTTATGTGATGTCATGATCTATCTCAGGTATCTTATCATGAATAAATACAACACTACTTATTTGCATTATATAATCTAAAGCTGTGATCCTATAATAGAGTGGTTAATTATA
>NC_068983.1:111858344-111861789 GCF_001194135.2 Octopus bimaculoides
ATATATATATATATATATATATATATAACAGGGGATCAGTGTATGGACTTCTCTTAAGTCAACACGTGTGTTGTTCCTTTGTCTCTCTTCCAAATGCCAAGCTGGTTTTCTTCAATAATAGAAGTGGGTTAAAAGTAGGTAGGCTTTAAAAATTGGTAATAAAATCCATATTCCTTTTACAAATTTATTGAAACAAATGATACATATTCTTTATTACACCAGTCCTCAGTCAAATCGTCCAACCCATACTAGCATGGAAAGCGGACGTTAAATGATGATGATGATGATGATGATGGGAAAATGAAGGTAAATCTTCATATTTCCACATAAGCACTGGTAGCATCAACCAATTTCCTCAAATAGACAGGGATGGAATGAGCAACCTTCCAAAGGACATCGTCTAGGATACTATTGAGAACCTCCTGAATCCGTTTCTCCAAGTCCTCTGGTGTGCAAGGTTTTGTCTTGTACACCTCTTTTGTGTAACCTCACAGGTAAAAATCACATGGAGTGAGATCTGGACTTCTTGGAGTTCTGGACTTTTGGATTTCTATGGTCACAGTCTTTGGGTTTTAGCTCCTGCATGTAATGGGGTTTCCATGGACAAAAATTCAATTCTTTACATAACACTATATGTATTGTGTGTCTTGTTAGTCCACTTTCATGAGCTGCTTGATGTGTTGATTTTTGTGGGCTGCGTTCTCCACTGTTGCCACGTTCTCCACTGATTCAGATGTGGTTAGACAGTCACTTCTTGCATCGTTCACAGAGCCAATGGTCATCAGCATTGCATTATAACTTTTTGTTGTCTCCAGACATGCTTACTCTTCCATGCACGCCACTATCTCTGAACCAAAACAATGGAATTCCACACTTCATAGCATGCTGATATCTTAGCTTGCTCCTGAACAGTTAAGCAACTGGCCATCTGGAAAATAAAAAAATAAGAAATCCCCATTAGTGTTGTCTGTTTAAAAAATGTTTTCATCATGACTTCAGTGATATTAAAAATTCTATAAGCAGTTTCTAATACCTAGTTACTTTCCACCTACCCTGTAGTTCATCACTAAACCTGCTACCATTAGTGACTGTACTGTCTATAATGTTGAAGTGGTTTGTCTCTGCCTAGACTTGGCCTTTAATAAAGATGGGCTTAGGTTGTGCCACTTAGCTTAACTCAAGGCTTAGTTGATATAGAACTATAGTGTTCCAGATGTGAATATTCAAGATGAACCTTGTGGTTGCACCATCAAAAGTCTCCAAGAAACAGTATGCTCATTGCACTATGGAATACAAGGGCAGAATCATGACTAAAAACATATGCATTTTGTTATCATTAGTTTTGAGATGGGTCAACATCAGGTCCTGCCTGTATGAATAGAACTCTAGCTGAGTTGCAGAATGTCTCTTTGAGTATTGCAGACAAATAATGTGTGAAGCAGCAAGCAGTCCCACTTAATTCACACTGTAACATCAATATATGAACAACCAATCCTTTGGGAAATAGATTGGTACTTTATTTACAAACTACTACACTGCAGAGTTAAAGAATATGTGTCAGTTAATTACCTGTAATGAAAGATTAAATGTTCTGATGATATCTGTCAACCTCACTTGGCAACTGACTAAAACTATTATAACATATGTGTATCATAGTTTATTTAATTTTACATCTATCCTATAACTGAAATAAGAGCTATGATTAAGTCTAATGGAAAATTAAATTTATAAAGAAATATCTGAAGAATAATATTAACTTCCTTCCACACTCATAGCTAAAGTCCAATTTTCTTTAAGTTAGACATTTCAGAATTCCTTGATCTAATATTCCTTGATCTAATAAAATGCCTAAGTATATAATTATCAATAGTAATGTTTCAGCAATACTCTAAAGTATCTCCTCAGCCAATCATACTAATTCTTTTCACAATATGAGAAGCAGTAAATGAGAAATCTAGATCTTTGAACATATGAATACTTATTTCTTCGGTGAATGCTCACTAATTAATAAATCTACTGGTTGTTGGTATTCCTTGAGATATATATTTTTCTACATCTGAATCTTATAGTGATTCTGTAAGAGAAAGCAAAATTACTAATGACCTATGGTTATTTAATGATAATACTATATAATAGTTGCACACATCATTAAAGGGGATATTTCATAAAGAATTTTAATTACTAGGCTTGGGTGTGGCTAAGCATAAGTAAGCATGGTTTGGTGCAGGCACGACTGTGTCATCAGAAGTTTGCTTCCTAACCACATGGTTCCAGGTTCTTCTGTTCCACTGCATGGCACTATGGGCAAGTATTTTCTATTATAGCCCCAGCATGACTGCGTAGTAAGCAGCTTGCTTACCAATCACATGGTTCCAGGTTCAGTCCCAAATGCATGGCACATTGGGTGAGTGTCTTCTACTATAGCCTTGGGCCAACCAAAACCTTGTGTGAGGATTTGATAGAAAGAAACTGTCTGTGCTTGTGTTCCCCACCACCACCTAATAACCAGCATTAGTTTGTTTACATGTTCATAATTTAGCAGTGTGGCAAAAGAGACCAATAGAATATGTAATAAGGTAAGCTTTAATATCAATTTGTTTAACAAAAAACAACTCAGGTGGTGCCTCTGCATGGCCACAGTTCAATGACTGAAACAAGTAAAAGTTAAAAGATAAATACAGATGAGCACACATTTGTTTTGATCAAACTAAATGAATCAACCACTGATTATCTTTATTAAAATAGTAAAAAGATCTACCTTCTAGATATGATACATTTCGATATGTCTTTCCATTCTGCAAAATCATTAAACCTCAAATAAGAATGCTTTATATTTTTATTCAGATTAATAATTTTATTTTGATGCCTACATCACCATGCTATTAATTCAAGCTATTTTCTTGTATATATATATATGTCTTTATATTTTTAGATATTTTTGTAACTTCTGATCTTCAACAGTTTTCTTATGTATATATTCCCATTTTAAGACATTTTCTTGCATATATTTTTATTTTTAGTTGCTTTCTTACATATATTATTTTTTCTATTTTTAACCATTTTCTTACAAATAATATTCATTTTGGAAAGTAGTGTTTTCTGTACCTGTCTATAAACATACATACATATCTACATACACACACATATGCACATGTATATATATATATATATGAATATATATAAATATGTATGTACATATATGCATATATATATATCATCATCATCGTTTAACGTCCGCTTTCCATGCTAGCATGGGTTGGACGATTTGACTGAGGACTGGTGAAACCGGATGGCAACACCAGGCTCCAGTCTGATTTGGCAGAGTTTCTACAGCTGGATGCTCTTCCTAACGCCAACCACTCAGAGAGTGTAGTGGGTGCTTTTACGTGTCACCCGCACGAAAACGGCCACGCTCGAAATGGTGTCTTTTATGTGCCACCCGCAC
>NC_068983.1:111863455-111865331 GCF_001194135.2 Octopus bimaculoides
ATAGATAGATTGATAGATAGACAGACAGACAGACAGACACATAGCTAGCTTGGTAGATAGATAGATAGATAGATAGATAGATAGATAGATAGATGGTGTGGCTGTGTGGTAAGAAGCTTGCTTCCCAACCACATGGTTCTGGATTCAGTCCCACTGCATGACACCACAGGCAAGTGTTTTCTACTATAGCCTTGGATCAACAAAATCTTTCTGAGTGCATTTGGTACACAGAAACTGAGAGAAGCCTATCATATACGCGTGTGTGTGTGTGTTTGTGTCGTTTTTTGTCCCCACAACCATCACTCGAAAACCATTGTTCGTGTGTTTACATTGTTGGTGTATATGTGTGTGTATGTATGTGTGTGTGTCCATGCATGTGTGCATGTGCATGCTATGTGATGAGAAGTTTACTTCCCAACTATTTGGTTCCAGTTTCAGTCCTTCTGCATAGCAGCTTGGACAAATGTCTTCTGCATTAGACCTGGGCCAACTAAAGCCTTGTGAGTGGATTTAGTGAAAGGAAACTCAAAGAAAGCCTGTATTGTATGTATCAGGTCATCCCATAAGTTCTGTATGAATTTTGAATAAAGAAAACAAGTGATCAAATGTTATATTTAATTGAAATTTAATCATCAATGTACTTTCCCTGATTATCTATGACTTCCTTCCATCTATTTACAAGCTTTTTAATCCCATCAATGTAAAACTCTTTTTGTTTCAAAGCAAAGAACTCTGAAATGTCAGTTTTGACTTCCTCCTGGCTTGCGAAAGTTACATCCCCTAAATGATTCTGTAAACTACGAAACAATTGGTAGTCTGAAGGAGCAAGGTCGGGAGAATAAGGTGGACGAGGAATCTTTTCCCAACCGAGCTCTTCGATCTTCTGTGATGTAATCTTTGCATTGTGGGGTCACGCATTGTCCCGATGAAGCATCACTCCTTTTCGATTCACTAAAGTGGGTCTTTTTTTCTTCAAAGCTTGGTTCAAACGTTCTAATTGCTGACAGTAGACTTGAGCATTGATTGTGGTAACAATTCAAAGTGAATTACTCCTTTGCAATCCCACAAGATAGAGAGAAGAACCTTTTTTCCACGAAGTTCCCTTCTCCGTTGTGATTGGGCTTTTTCCCTTTTACCAAGCCACTGTTTACATCGTTTAACATTTTGATAGAAGATCTATTTTTCGTCACCAGTCACAAGTCTATCCAAAAAGGGTGAAATGAGTTTGTGAGAATGAAGAGAAGAGCGGATGTCAACTCAGGATTTGCAGCTGCTTTCGGACAATTCATGAGGCACCCATTTTCCAAGTTTAGGAATTTTCCAAGTTGTTGAAGATGACGATGAACAGTTGTATGGTTTGAACTAAGCTTTATTGCCAATTCTTCAATTGATAATGCAGGATTGTCTTCAAGTAATGCCTCAAGGAGCTTATCATCAAACTCAATTGGACGTCTTGTTCAATCTTCATCATCAAGGGTGAAATCTCCACATCTTCTGCAAGTTCCTTCATTCAAGTATTCTTTCCCATAAACTAAGTGTATAGTTTGAGTCACTTCGGCAGCAGAGTTTCTTTTTTTATACTCATAAAGCATTATGTGCCTTATAACCCTAACCCTTAAATGCTCTTTGGATACTTCCATGTTAGAAAGGGTTTTAATCAAAGAAATTTTAATTCTATTATTCTGTAAAATAATATTCAATTAGTCTAAATGTACACAAATGCATGAAAAGAATTTTTAATTCAATTAGACATTCTAAAATACTATTAAATTTCATTAAATTTTAAAAAAGGTTAAATCAGACGGAACTTATGAGATGACCTGATATACGTGTGCATGTATGTGTGTGTCTTTGTGTGTGTGTGTTTGTGTGTGTG
>NC_068983.1:111865341-111869127 GCF_001194135.2 Octopus bimaculoides
CCTTTTCATGTTTGTACCCCACCTCTGCTTGACAGCTGATGTTGGTTTGTTTACATCCCCCATAACTTAGCAATTCAGCAAAAAGAGATCGATAGAGTAAGTACCATTTTGTTTGACTAAACTTTTCAAGATGGTGCCCAAGCATGTCTGTAATCCAATGACTGAAACAGGTAAAAGATGTGTGTGTGTACATGTCTGTGTGTCTGTGTGTCTGTGGTAAGAAGCTTGCTTCCCAACCACATGGTTCCAGGTTCAGTCCCATAGCATGGCATGTTGTACCAAAGCTTTGAGAGTGGATTTAGTAGACAAGAACTGAGAGAATTTTGTCGTGTGTGTGTGTGCGTGCACGTGTGTGTCTGTGTGTGTGTCTGTGTATGTGTGTGTATTTTTGTGTCTGTGTTTGTCACCCCATCACTGCTTGACAATCAGTGTTGGTGTGTTTACGTCCCTGTAACTTACCAGTTCAGCAAAAGAGAGCAATAGAATAAGTGCCAGGCTTAAGAAATAAGTCCTGAGATCGATTTCTTTGACTAAAAGAACCTTTCAAGGCAGTGTTCCAGCATGGTCACATTCAAAGGACTGATGCAAGTAAAAGAATAAAAGAATCTATATATATATATTTGGAGGTGAATTCTTCATGTTGTTGCTCAGGTTGTGCGATTTAGATTTTGCTTCAGCAACAACTAACATTCATTTCATGTCCAAGTGATCTCACTGTCATAGCATTTTTCTTTAACGCAGTTAATTACTGAGTATGGTCTATATATAAGATGTAATGATATGGAATGTACTGTCTTATATTCTTTGTTAATTATTAGGTTCTGTTACTGAGAGACGAGGGTCTCATGTAAGGCTGGCATAGTCCATGAATGTTGTTTGTTTCTTTCTTTTGGTCAAATATGATACCTGTGAGTGCTCTAAATTTATGCTTCAGTTTACTTTCTTTATTAAGCCAGTTGAGAGAACCTTCCCAATGCAGTCACTTCAAATCACTTCACAGTTTTCCCTCAAATCACACCCAGCTGTTTTAAAAGCGGGATAATTAATTAATAGGAGAATGTAGTCTGGGAAACATTACTTCTGCAAAAGAATTAAAAGAAAATGTTAGGAGGGTCACAAGCATAATACTTCTGACTACACTCTTTTACTTGTTTCAGTTATTTGACTGCAGCCATGCTGGAGCACTACCTTTAATCGAGCAACTAAACCCCAAGACTTATTCTCTGTAAGCCTAGTACTTATTCTATCTGTCACTTTTGCTGAACTGCTAAGTTAGAAGGACATAAACACACCAACATCGGTTGTCAAGTGATGGTATGGGGGACAAACATATACATATATATATATATATATATATATATATATATATATATATATATATATATATATATATATATATATACATATATATATATATATACATACATACTGGGGTTGGGCAATTTCAAACAAATTTATTTTAACATGGTGTAGGACCACCTTTGGTAGTAATTACAGCTTGAATTCTATGAGGTATGGACTCGTACAAAATTTTTGCTTATTAATTTCTTAATTCTTAGGTGTGAAAAGGCTTATTTTACCACGGAAATAATTCAAATCTAAAAAAGAATACAAATACCTATCAGCTGCAGAAACCCTCAATATACTGAGGAGTCTGTGATGTAAATTTACATATATTAGCCAGAAAAATCCACGATGTATTGAGTGTGTGATAAGTGAACCACAATGTGCTGAGTGCATGAAAGCGAACCACAATATGGTGAGGGATTACTGTATTAGCCATTTTTCATACTTTCTAGGGGTAAGCAAATATGAAATAACAGTTATTACCCAAGATTAAAAATCATGTAACACAGAGTTATAGACTTGCAGGATAAATGTTGATCTGAGCCTAATTAGGAACAATCACATCAATATGGATAAAGATGGGAGTTCAATAGAATATAAAATAGGTAAAGGGTAGAAATCCCTTAAGGGCATGAATGACCTTGGGATTACACCTAGAAAGTTCCCCTCTGAGGCACAAGTCCTAGGAAGGTTGTTTATGGAAGACCAGCAGTCACCCGTGCATACCAATCTCCCTTCTCCATGCCACCGATGTTGTCCATGGGAAAAGCAAAGGTTGATACAGATTGGCATCAATGACATCACAACTCGTTTCTACAGCTGAGTGAGCTGAAACAACATGAAATAAAGTGTCTTGCTCAAGAACACAACAGACAGCCTGATCTAGGAATTAAAGTCACAACCTCATGAATGTACATCTAACTCTCTAACCACTGTGGCACGTGCCTTCACATCAAGACAATGTATTTCTGAGAAAGAAGGATTGAACTTTAGGCAGGCAAATTACTGAAAGGATGAGAAGAGAAGAGTGAAGCTAGTAGAGTGTAATACTGATTAGGTTTGGCTAGTATTGTACACTGATGGCTTTGTTGTTGTTTAACCATAGGTCAACTCTGTGCAAGCAAACTCATGATCGGAGTGCTCAAAGCAGGATCATCCCATCCTATTTTCAGACTGTGCCAAAGATGTCTTTCCAACATATCTTTCTTATTTTATTCTTTTACTTATTTCAGTCATTTGACTGTGGCTAAGCTGGAGCACCACATTGAAGGGTTTTAGTCAAAGAAATCAACCGCAAGACTTATTTTTTGAAGCCTAGTACTCATTCTATCATTCTCTTTTGCCAAACTGCTAAGTTATGGGGATGTAAACACACCAACACTGATTGTCAAGTGATGGTGGTGGACAAACACGGACACAAAGACATTATGGTTTCTTTTCTTTAATTGATGAGGGATAATTTGAGCAGAATTTGGCTGCCATCTCTAGCAGTTTATTCAAATTTTCTCGTTGATTTGTGTTGCGCACAAGAGAATAAAGTGGGTGTAATGAAACAGGATAATTCTGTAGTGATCAAAAAATTTCAATACGGCCAAAGGAATACTAAGAATTATTCTAATATTTCAACATTCAAAGGAATGTTAGAATACATTGTAATATACTTCAATATTTCCATATACCAAAGAAACTTTCTGTCTAGTTCCACACAGAAGTAATAAGAGCATTAACTTTATAATGCTTATTGTTAATAATTCTTGATGCTTCAAATACTACATTCTCTTGGGAAGAAAACAACAGAATTGAAAACTTGGATAAACTCTAAAGATTCTTTTCGTTTGAACAACATTATTGCATGCAAGTAATTATAATATCTGACAGTTGTAGCTGAATTATTGACATTTGAAAAATTTATATATACACGTGTGTGTGTGTGTGTGTGTGTGTTAAAATTTATGTTTTTGGCATAAAAAATATGCTCCTTACTTTCTTAAATAAGCTAAAAAAAAGTTTGCTAAATAATTCTTTTTATGTATATTGATAATTTATGTTTTGTAAGGTTAACAGACTGTTAATGTTGCTACTCATACCATTATTCTTTGTTGTTGTTCTTCTTGTTGTGATCATTGATATTTCTCACTATTTTCTTGTCTACTATTTATCCTTCAATTTATGTATTTCATAAAGGTTGAATAGGACAAGAAAGATTGTTGAAGTTAATGCAAAGACATATATATGCACAGAAGTAGCTGTGTGGTAAGTAGCTTGCTAACCAACCGCATGGTTATGGGTTTAGTCCCACTGTGCGGCACTTTGGGCAAGTGTCTTCTACTATAGCCTCAGACTGACCAAAGACTCATTAGTGGATTTGGTGGACGGAAACTGAAAGACGCCTGTCACATATATATATGTGTGTGTGTGTGTGTGTGTGTGTGTGTGTGT
>NC_068983.1:111869595-111873539 GCF_001194135.2 Octopus bimaculoides
ATATATAGTTCAAAAACACAATAACAAAAAAACAAAAAAACAACAAAGTGAGGACGTGATATGGATAGTATTATTGGACGCTCAGGAAAGGAAAGAGAGAGTGTATGACGTTTCGGGCGTAGCCCTTCATCGGAAAGGTGGAAAGTTCGGAGAATGGAAGAACGGAGAAAGAGGAAAATGGTACCGATGCCCACGAGGTTACATATATATATATATATATGGACAAATGACTGCCATGTCTAGCAGACAGATATAAC
This sequence comes from Octopus bimaculoides, assembly GCF_001194135.2. Taxonomy (NCBI): domain Eukaryota; kingdom Metazoa; phylum Mollusca; class Cephalopoda; order Octopoda; family Octopodidae; genus Octopus; species Octopus bimaculoides. Next base: position 111,869,853 of record NC_068983.1, read on the forward strand.
CAGCACCGAGGAAGGGAAATACCCAGAAACTAACTGGTCTGTCAATGCTGGATGTGAGTTGTTTGCTCCTTTGTTTGCAATATAATGGACACGATGATGATGATGAACGATGATGAGATAGTATGTCGTTAACTATTGGGAGGAGATGTCCTCCTGGGGTTAAAAGGAATAGTAACATTGTTCTGTATGGAATAACCACGTTGAGGTGGTAACAACCATTACTTTTCAGTAGAGTTACTACTCACAGCTCCTATAGAGATATTAGAACTATATATATTCTTTTATGTTTTACTTGTTTCAGTTATCTGAGTGTGGCCACACTGGAGTACTGCCTGCCTTGAAGGATTTTAGTCAGACAATTCGACCCCAGGACTTGTTCTTTTAAGCCTAGTACTTATTCTATTGGTCTCTTTGCTGAACTGCTAAGTTACAGGGACGTAGATACGTGAACACCGGTTGTCAAGTGATGGTAGCAAGAAACTTAGATATAAAGACACACATGGACACACACACACTCACACACACACACATGCACACACACACACACACATACACACACACACACACATATATATATACAATGGGCGTCTTTCAGTTTCCGTCTACCAAATCCACTCACAAAGCTTTGGTCAGCTAGTGGCTATAGTAGAAGACACTGGAACCATGTGGGTGGGAATATATATATATATGTAAAAGAGGATAAAAACACCTTTTGGTTACAAGTGTCCATGGGATTGCACCAAGAATGTTCCCCTCTGAAGCATAAGTCCAGGCAAGGTTATTTATGGAAGACCAGAAGTCATCCATGCATAACAGCCCCACATCTCCATGCCACCGATGCTATCCAAAGCAGCTTGGCACTAGTGATGTTGTAACTCATTTCTACAGCTGAGTGAACTGGAGCAACATGAAATAAAGTGTCTTGCTCGAGAATATAGCACACAGACCAATCCAGGAATCAAACTCACTACCTCATGATTGGAAGCCCGATGCTCTGACCACTGAGCCATGCGCCTTCACCATATATATATATATACATACACTTACTTTTATCTTTACTTTCATTTGTTTTGAAGTAACAAGCTGGGGCCATGCTGGAGCATGGTAAAATTGCTAGTTTATTTCATTTCACTTCTATGCCCATCTTTACATGTTTGGTTCAAGTGAATCTGTGAGTTGGACAATGCTGCCTTATTTGTATTTATTTCTATGATTTAGATGTGGTTTTTGAATGCATTTACAAGTATACTACAATGGGGACCTGAAAAGTTCCTGGCTTTAGGTAAAAGAAATTACAGGTGGATCATTTGATTATTATTTTATTCTACATATTCCCATCTCAGATTCACACACTGCAGCAGTCCTTCAGTTTTTCTAATCCTTGTAAAAAGTACTTGGGTGGTTGGGCCTCTAGTGAGGCCTTTCATGATACCATTAAAACCAGGAACTTTTCAGCCCTCCAATTTGTGGGCTCTTGAACCCTAAGATGTTACAGTCTTGGATCCTTACCCTAGATAAAAACTTTGCTATTATGCAATGCCATCCAGTTCAATATAGCTTTCAATCTCAAAGCTAAGGGTTAGATCTTTAAGGGTCTTCCATGTATATATCATTGCAAATCTTTTGCATTTTCACTTTAAGTCTCTCCCAGTTGCTCACCTATTTCAGTGAGGTTATCTTCTTGACGTAACAATTTTGGATTTCTTTGAGCTCTGCTGTTTGTTTCATACTATGTTCAATGATAACTAGAAGCAGTATATTAGGTGGCTGAGAAGAAATCTCCTCCATAGAACCAACATGTTTTCATCTTTTCTTGTTCTGAATGATCTGAGTCCAAACAGCCAGTTGCCTGCCCTTTCTTGCTTAATTAATATGCACACAGAATGCTGCATCATCTGGATTCCCAGATGATGTTCCATTTGAGACTCTGAGATTCCAAACTCCCTTGCCTTGTGTATTTTGATTGCAATCTGTGTAAGGCTGCTCTTTCTTGAAAGGGTGTCAGTGAGGAAGTCATTTAATGCTAGGAACTTGATCAGCTTCATTCTGACAATGCATCCCGTGAATTTGCTAATATATGAGGTCAGTGAAATGGGTCTGTAAATTTTAGCATTTGCTCTGCTTCCCACTTAATGGAAAGAGCAAGTTATCCATTGTTTTAATTTTTGTGAAGTTTGCCACATGCAAGGAAGCTCTGGAAAAGTATCTGCTGTGGTTCTTGCAGCAGCTTTCTTGCTTGTCTTTAAAAGAATCTCTGGAAAACCTTCAGGGCATATTGCTGAGTTCACAATCATTTTATCAATGACCATTATCACATCCTCCTCCAATGTAACTGATGGTATCCCCTTCCCTCTGTAAAGCTATTGTACTGAGGAATTCAACAGGCATATTTACTTGCATATCTCCCAATATGGAAATAAAAACATTTTGGAATGGTTTATTTAATATTTCACTTATTCTTTTGAGACCTGCATCATGTAAGTTCTTCAAACTATAGCTCTTTCTTATAATGCAACAAGGCAAATGTTTTTACAAATTTGGAGACAGCTTAGATTTAATTTTTACATTTTCAACTGCCCATTATACTATTTCTTACTATTTTTTTTTTCTTTAGAGAACTTAAGTCTGCTTTCAATCTCTGAAAGTACATTTTTTACATTAGACTCCTTAAGTTGTTTATTTTAGTGATTTGTGAACTTTATTTTTCATCTCATAGATACACACCTATCTCTAGAAACAATGTTTTTTGTGTGTAATTGCTCTTCTCTTTGGGACAAATTTAATGTATAAATTCTTCAACTTTCATTTCCTTGTCTTTCAAAGAAAGATTTCAGGACCATTTTGTTCCAGAATCTTTTTTAAACTGGTTTTCAGTCAGTTTTGTAAAAATTCAGGTTGCATATAGTTTGGGTGCTTCCTCATTGTAGGCATCTTTGATGTAATTTCTATCATACATTATTTCTATTATTTTTACGTCTACATTTTTACTTCTACAATGGTCTGAGAAAATTATTGGTATCACCTTCACATTATAAGTAGATTTTATGTTATTAGTGAAACAAAAGCCCTCAATTTTGTACTGTATTATTTGTTCCATGAACATCATTTTTGTGAGATCAACTTGAGATTCTGCTTGTTCTTTATTCATGTAGGTACATTCCTGAGATTACATAGCTTTTGGGCTATTTGATGTTATGGAAGTATCCAACAGACATATATTGATATGTTGATCTAGAATTGTTTGTAATTTTACCATTCTAAGGCTTTTCTTAAATTTACCATCATGATTTGAGGTATCAGGTGGATATTATCTGCATATTAAAGCATCAAATTGTTTTATATGTACTATTAGTGTATCACAGACCTAATTTGAATATGATAACAAGGTTAAGAGTGTGACATCTTCATGAATTAACATGGCAACTCTACCATGGCTTCGGTTTTCCTGTCTGCATGAAACAAAATATGCTATAGCATGTGTATCTTTGCATCTGCTATATTTGTTGATAGATGTGTTTCTGTAAATGCTATGCATATTGCCTGATTGCATGTGGAAAGACCTCTCGAATATGAAATTTAGCTTTTATTGTCAAGTTGTAACAGGCCTCTGATATTTGGTAGTAAAACTTGTGTGATGTTTGATACACACAGACACAGACACACACACACACACACACACACACACAC
>NC_068983.1:111873549-111874267 GCF_001194135.2 Octopus bimaculoides
TATATAGTGAAAATGTACTTAATGCAACCTGCATTAAAAATTCTAGCCAGAAATATTTATGCATTAGAAACAAAAGAAACAAAAGCGGAAAAAAGCAAAAACAATATCACTCAATGTTTGATATCATTTTCATTTTCTTAGTGCAAACAAGAGATGCCTCTAGAATATTTCAGTCATACTCTGATGTAAAAAGTGAAGCACAGTCTTCACAGAATGGTATATATTACAGAGGGGGAGTGCTGAGCAGTGATAAGTAAAATTATAATGTTATTATCAGTCCAAATATACTTGGGCATGTTTGAACCAGTGAACAAGCTACACACTGCATTTTGTCATGGAAAGTACATCCCATTTGTTGACAAATGGTGTGTATACACCTGGACTAGCTCACAGCACCACCTACCCACACTGTGAGATGTCGCCATTTCAGAGTAGTTAGGAGTAGTTATTTCCTCATTTGTTCTCTTCAGTCACAGACACCAAGCAGCCAATGCTACGAGCTGATTGAAGAAACTAATTCTTTTATGCTTTTCCACTTGCCATAACTACTCTGAAATGCTCGCATCTCATAGTCTGGGTAAGTGGCACTGTGAGCTGATATAGGTTTATACACACCATTTGTCAACAAACGGGACATATTTTCTATGACAAAACGCAGTGAGTAGCTTGTTCACTAGTTTGAACGTGCCTCAAACATATTCAGACTGATAATAACGTT
>NC_068983.1:111874295-111879297 GCF_001194135.2 Octopus bimaculoides
ATATATATATATATATATATATATATATAAATATATATATATATATATATAGTACAAAGAATATATATGCATGTATACACACATATATGTACATACTTACATCTACATGTGTATATAGATGCATATCAGAGTACAGGACGTTAGAAAAATGAACTACAGACGACGGAACGAACACATAGGAAAACAGATACCCACTTGGAATTATTCCTTCATCAGCTGCCTCTATTCTAACTAGACGTTTTGAAGATAAGGCATATATATATTTAGGAAGTTAGTTGTTATGTCTAGTCAGAAAATGACCATTGATTTCATGCCTATAACATGTAAAACCTAATGGTTACTCTCTGACTGGTCATAAAAAGTAATTTCCTAAAAAATACACTACTGCTCATTCTACAGTGTGCTCCTTCAGATATATGAACTATATATATGTGTGCGTGTGTGTGTGTGTGTGTGTGTGTATCACCTCCACCCCACTTCAGTCTACCTATGAACTAGTCTAGCTGACTCCTTTCCCCACCAGGGTTGCTGACCTTATATATATTACACACTTTCAAGAACTATAACCTTAACCTCAATGGCCAACATAGTCATTCTCCCATTTCATAGTTGGCCTCAGCAGACTTCAGCCACATCTCTGCTGTATTCTTGGGATATTCTTTTGTTTGTAAAATTACTTCTTGTCTGATGATTAGTCTTTTGTAATGGAGTAATCTTCTCATTCTTCTATTAAAAAGTTACATAAGAAACAGCTGCAACAAGCTCACAATTATCCATCGTATGTTATTCTTCATTTGATTATATATCCATATATATATATATACTAGCAATAGAACCTGTCATTAATTGGGTAATTGCTTTTACAGTTTATCGGAAGTCACATTAAAAGTATTATTATATGTATGTGTGTATTTTTAGAAGAGGAAACTACGTAATAATTGAAGTAGAAAAAAGATCAATATTTCTTTATGAACAATGTTTTTTTTTTATTTTGGGGTACATAAGTCTTTACTAGAAACAGGGAGGATATTTTGGGTCAATGAAGTTCTTGTACAATTAATCTTGTACCATTGCATAATTTTGGTTGAGACAAAATATGTAATAGCATAATAGGAGTCCCTTTTTTCATATGAAGATAATGAGGAGCTGTATCTGATGGTTGTAGTGAGTTAAAGAATTCGATGGGGTAGTTGACACTATCCTGATCATCAACAATACTGTCAACTGCATTATAAGTGAAGATTTCTGGATTTTTATTCAATAGCATATCATTAATGGTATGTAGAGGAACATTTTCTGGAACCAGGATAGCTCTGTCACTGATGTAATCTGTATTGATGTAATTATGAAGAAGATTAGGACAGGTTTCATGCATCAAATTATCAACGGAATCAATTGAATTATATATTGCATTGACTGTAAGAAACTGTTCTCCATCAGTTGGAACTCTCCCTTCACCAAGTTTCAAAAGCTGCTCTGCAAATAGTTCAGCTGACTGATCTCTTGAAAGCATCGATATCATATAATAATTGAAGTAGAAAAGAGATGAACTTCATACATGAACTTCTGTTTGTTTATTATATGACAATAGTGAGTTTTATTCTTTTATTATATTTATCAATACAGTAATGGCAATTATGTAATACAGTTCAATGAAATAGGTAATTTAGCCATTTTTTAATGTAATGATAGTAAGGGGAAATTAAGTTATTAAAGTATTTATGTTGCATTAAGAGTGAACATTTCTTTATAAGCAATGTTTTGGTTTTATTTCAGGGTGCATAAGCAAAAAGATTTGCATTTGCTCCCACACATGATGCTCAGACATAAAGTTGGCTATGTAAAAAGCATGGTTCTTGAAGTTGCAATCCAGCAACATAGTGTTTGGTTCTGACTTTTATTAATGCTCATGGCAAAGGAAACTCAGATAGGAAACTGTAATCATTTAAATTGGAATGAGACATTAGATGGTATAACTGGTATTTGAGGAATGAAGACGGTGTCACCGTTACCACAGCCAATGAGAATATCTGCCTCAATGCAGTTCCTCATAAGTTTGTGCACAATTAATCTTGTACCATTGCATAATTTTGGTTGAGACAAATTATGTAATAGCATAATAGGAGTCCCTTTTTTCAGATGAAGACAATCAGGAGCTGTATCAGGCAGTTCTAGTGAATTAAAAAATTCGATAGGTAGATAACACTATTCTGATCATCAACAACACTGTCAACTGCATTATAAGTGAATGTTTCTCTTGGAAGCTTATTCAGTAGCATGTTATTAATGCTATATACTGCAACATTTTTGGGAGCCAGGATAGCTTGCTCACAGATCCAATCTGTATTTTTGTAATTATGAAGAAGATTAGGAAAGATTTATGTGTGTGTGTGTGTGTGTTCTTTTAGTGAGGGAAAGAGAGAGAGAAAGAAAGAAAGAGAGACAAAGAGAGAAAGAAGGTGAGAAAGGAAGAGAGAGAGAAAAAGAGAAAGGAAGAGAGAGAAAGAGAGAAAGGAAGAGAGAGAGAAAGAAAGTGAGGGAAAATAGACAGATAGAGAAGAAAGAAAATCATAGTTAGATGGTGTCTAGTTTTAGTCTCACTTTGCAGGACAAAGAGACAGAATCTCTTTGAAGTAGCATGACAGAAAGACAGACAGGCAGACAGACAGAGAACATAGAGGCGGAGAGAGAATAGAGGAGACATAGAAAGAAAATAACAGAGAGATGGTGTCTGGTTTTAGTTTCACTTTGTGGGACAAACAGCCAAATAGAAAGAATCTTTCTCTTTCACTGATATCACATACTTAACATATCTGCATCGTTTAAACATCAGGTACTGCAACTGCTCATCTCAGAAAGATCCCTTTGGAAAACAGTATTTTTTAACCACATTTAAGCAACATGCAATTTAAGTATGCTATTTTATACTGTTTACATTATAAGCCTCTTTCTAAACATAATTTGAATATATAGGTGCAGGCATGGCTGTGTGGCAAGAAGTTTGCTTCCAAACCACATGGCACCTTGGATAAGTGTATGCTATTATAGCATCAGGTTAACCAAAGCCTTGGAAGTGGACTTTTGAGAGAGCAACTAAAAGAAGCCCATAAAATATATGTGTATATGTGTGTATACACATACATACACAGACTACTCGCACAAACACAAACACACACACACAGTTAACACCACACATACAAATGCTACCATACATACACATGCTATCAGACACACACACACACAGTTACCACCAAATGCACACACACACACACACACATATAATTACTGCCACACACACAAACACTACCGTATATACATATGCTATCACGCAAACACACATACTAACCATCTTCACACTCCTCTGTCTCAGAAAGCACTTTCACTTTCTCTTTCTACTTTCAGTCACTAGAGGACATGTAACCACACGTGGACTGTTGGTGACTTTTCCTCCTTCATTCTTCTTTCCATTTGGACTTACCTGTTTTTCCTGTTTCCAATGAAGAGTTATGCTCAAAACAAAACAACAACACTCTTCTTTCTCCAAGCATTATATTAATACATTGCTTGTGTTATGTCCACACGTTTTGTTTTTTGTTTTTCTTTTTTTCTGTTTTTTGAATTGACAATATATATATACATCAAAATAAGGATATCAAGTAGTGATGTAGTACAACCATTTCAAGTGGCTCCATTTAATTGAACAAGACAATCATTACATCAATTTAAATGTAGTGCCATCTTCAGCTGCACAAATAAATAAATAGAATTTTAACCAGTAGGACATATTGATATAATTTTTCTCAAATATTTTAACAGAGCAAGAAGATGGTAGAAATTCATGTTGTCACTATTGTAGCCAAAAATAGACTACACTTCCAAGAATCACATGAAGCCTATTGGGGTCATAATGTTGTAAGGGATTATAATTCATTTCTAATTCATTTATCTCCCTATCAACCATTAAATCTAAGACTAGAAGACTGTGTCTATTTTGAATAAAGGACAAGAGTGAGTTGACAGCTCATGGCTAGGTATGGTCATAAATATTATCATATATATTCCTTTCCCTCAGGGAGGAAAGAAGACATTAGGAGTAGTCAATTGAATATAAGTAACTGTCTATAACATGTATATATATACATATATGCATGTGTCTTTGCTTTTGTATTTGTCCTTCCTACCATCACCACCTCTTCTGAACTGGTGTTGCTATGTTTACATTGCTGTAACTTGGCAGTTTACCAAAATAGACTGATAGAATAAGTACCAAGCTTAAAAAAAAAACCAATAAATACTGGAGTTTATTTATTCAACTAAATTTCTTGAATGTGATGCCATTACATGGCTGTAGTCTAATGACTGAAACAAGAAGAAAATAAAAGGTAAAAGATATATATATGTGTAAGGAATTGTTTATGATTACTTATGTGTGGCTGTCCTCTATGATTTGACATTAGGAAAACATCTCCTCCAGCTGGTTTATTCAGTGAGCTTCTTATGACAGTGAGGTTTTTATGACAAGTGGGAGATAACTCCTGCCACCCTGGCTTTAAGACAACCAGACAATGTGGTTTTGATCTATATTGGATCTCCTCAGTGGTAGGTACTCGTTGCCAGGCATAGCAGCATTTTACTACACTTGCAATATATAGAAAACACAGTCTCATGCAATCACTGATTTTGTAACTAGGAAACTGGTCAGTTAGAAAATCTTTGTTCGAGATAGAAGCAATATACGAACCCAAAAGTATTGCTTATGTCTACTTTAATATAACTCTCTTCTAAGAGACAGTCTTTGATGTTTCTTAGAATGTGGCTGTACTCTTTGAGTACAGCCACATTAAATTGGCTATAAACAATGCTTTTCAGTTCTTATATAGCTTCTATCTCAAAGATTTTATAATAGATATATATGGTGTGTGGGTGTTTTTGTGTATGAATGTGCGTGTGTGTGTGTGTGTGTGAGTGTATAATTATTAATATACACATGTATATATATACA
>NC_068983.1:111879485-111881131 GCF_001194135.2 Octopus bimaculoides
TATATAAAAATAAAAAGATAAAGAGAGCAATGGTAAGGTTGGAGAAGTATTTTATGGATAGAGTCTTACAGCTGTTTCTAGGAAGATCCAGTACTTCCCTTCATCCAATACCCTCCTCAACCTTATGTATATATATATATATATATATATATATTAGGTTGTCACAAACAAATGAAATTTTGTATTTGAGAGGTAACAATAAAATGTTTCAGAAGTGTTTGAGAACTGATTTATTTAATCAAAGTATGATCCATGTTCATTTATAACCTTTACCCAACATTTCTCAAAGTGATATATTCCACCTTAGAAAAAATTTCATTGTTTGCTGTGATAAACTGCCCGAATGCTTCAATTACCTCTTCTCTATTTAAGAATGTTTTATTGCATATGAAATGCTGAAAATGCTTAAATAAATGATAATAATTAGGGGAGATATCAGAGGAATAGGGAAGATGTTGCAAAATCTTATAATTCAGGCTTTACAACTTTTGGACCATAGCTTGAGAAGTGTGAGAACGTGCATTGTCATAGAGCAAAATTGGGCCATCTCTATTCACTAGTTTGGGTTGCTTCTTTTTCAAATTCTCATGCATACAATCAATTTCCTGGCAATACAATGTTGTTGTTACTGTGTTTCCTTGTTGCTAAAATGAATAATTAATAACCTCCTTCACAGACCACCATACAGTGACTACTAACCTTTTGGAGTGCAATGGTGGTTTTGGGTAGTGTTTAGGTGACTCTCCTGCATCTAATCACTGTCCTGTTCTCCTGTTGTTGTCAAAGAGTATCCATTTCTCATCACATGTAATGAGATCTGGACTTCTTAGAGTTCTGGACTTTTGGAATTCTGCTGTCACAGTCTTCAGATTTTAGCTCTTGCATGTAATGAGGATTCAATGGACGAAAATTCAATTCTTTACATAACAATGTATGTATCGTGTGTCTTGTCAGTCCACTTTCATGAGTTGATGTGTTGATTTTTGCAGGCTGTGGTTAAACATTTCCTGCACTGTTGCTACATTCTACACTGTTGCTACATTCTACACTGATTGGGAGGTAGTCGGAAGGCCACTCCTTCTTGCATCGTTTACAGAGCCAGTGGTCATCAGCTTTGCATGATAACTTTTAATTGTCTCTGGATGTAGTGTTGCATGCTTACCTTTCTATGCATGCCACCATCAATGAAACAAAACAATGGAATTCCACACTTCATAACGTGCTGCTATCTTAGCTTGCTCCTGAACAGTCAAGCGACTGGCCATCGAGAAAGAAGAAATAAGAAAATAAGAAATCCCCATTAGTGTTGTCTGTTTCAAAAATGTTATCATCATGACTTCAGTGATACTAAAAATTCTATAAGTAATTTCTAATACCTAGTTACTTTCCACCTGCCCTGTATATATATAAGTCAATAATCTAATATAATATATAAATTAAAAACGTAAAAATAAAAACAAAACACAAAGTATTCTGCGGTGCACGTGTTTCAAGCTTTATAGTTGTTGCATCATTATTGGTATATAATTGATAGTATAAAGCTATCTTCAGCCGCAAATATATTCTTTCCCAAGAATTATATCACAAAGAAGAAATTAAAAGAGGGAGAAACATGAGAGATAAAAGGTGAGAGTCCACTTGGTATA
>NC_068983.1:111881283-111882143 GCF_001194135.2 Octopus bimaculoides
TATATATATATATATATATATATATGTGTATATATATAAACATGCATATATGGGTACAGGATGTCACTAAAGGTGCAAATAACATACACATGAGAGATATGAGATGTGGGCAGTAATTACAGGACAAAAACAGGTGAAATATGTAAACAAGAAAAAAATGGAAAACAGGACCCTTCACTAGAAAAGGACCTTTCATCAGTTGTTGGCTGTCTATCTATTCCCCATTTCGGAGGTTTGAAACAACAATATGAGTCTTCAAAGACATTTGCTCCCATAAATTCTAAAATAAAATTTAGGATTTATGGAGAGTCAAAGTTGGGAACAGAAAAATAACAGTGGAGACATTCAAGGAAACTGAACGTTAATCCAGAACGAAAGGAGAATAGTGAACGCTGGGAGAGACATTTTTTGAAAAGAGAAAAGATGGTAGAGAGAGAAAAAACGTCCAGTCGTTTAGACATCCAAGCAGGAAAAGAAAGATTGTCACATGAGGAAAAGAAGGATGGACGATGGTCACGTGTGAGCAATGAGAGAGAGAGAAAGGGAAAGAGGGGAGAGCGAGAGAGACAAAGAGACAGATAGAGAATGGTGAAGGAAGGAGGTGGAGAAAGGGAATTAGAGAAGAGTGGAGGAAGAAGTAAGCAAAGACGTAAAGAAGAAAACAGTACAGAGTTGAGAGTCACACAAATATGGGTGAAGAGAGCTTAGTTGAGAATGGATGGGTCACGTTCAATTAAATAAATAAATAATATAATCTATATCTATAAAAGAGAGTTTGTGTGTGTGTGTGTGTGTGTGTGTGTGTGTGTGCAAATGTTCCTTATGCATTTCAAAACTGAGTTGCCGATTTTAACATATGG
>NC_068983.1:111882613-111886012 GCF_001194135.2 Octopus bimaculoides
CTCTCTCTCTCTCTCTCTCTCCTTTTCTTCACTTTCTCTTTTCTTTCAATTTCTGCTCTCTTCAAAGCATAAAGAAATTAATTATTATGGAATGACCGAATGAAATGCAGAATGAGAAAAAAGACAGAGAAACAAGAGAAAGAAATAGAGACAGAAAACAAGTTTCTATAGAAGTTGAAAGACGGATAGCGGGTGAGAGACAGACACTGATGTTTCATACCCTATGTATTTTCTATAGCTGATAGTGAAAGAAAGCCTGCACAAAAAGTGAGGGAAAGCAGGAGAGAAGGGGATGCCGAGAACCCCAGAAATGAGGTCATGTCGTACAATTTTAAGGTCATTTTCACTTTCATTCCATGTTTCACACATGCATAGAATTAGGCATTATCTTTCTCTTTCAGTTTTTCATTGTAAAGCACGAAGACCTTCTGCTCTTAACATATTACAACTTCACTACATTTCCTTCTTTTGAAATTAAGAAAGGTATGCAAAAATAACTTCCTTTGGCACACACAGAGTTAAAGTTCTGTATGAATTGCTGTGCAGTAAATTACAGCTCAAATCCCATGGAAATTATCTTTTCCTATTCTGTCATTCCTGTTTGTGATGAGTATATTTCAAAACCTGATCTATTTAAACTTACAAGGAAGTTATTTCAGAAATCCTGTCCTTTACCTGTTGTTTCTAGCATGTCCGACATGACATTTGCATACATCCCACCTTATTTCTTTCCTCAATTTCTCACATTCCTATGTTTTCCACACAGGAGATTTGCATTTCACCCAAATGCAAGTAGCTAATGGGTGGCTGAGGCAGGGGAAGAGGCATTCAGTATTTTCAGAAAATTAAAATTTTCTTACGCTGCTTCATATTGATGTACAGGCACCATTTTTCATCGCCGGTAGTGATTCGGTAAAGAAATCATTGCTTGTGTCCATGAGTTGAGCGGTGATGAGCAAGCAAACCAGCGGAGATTGTGGCTTGTTGATTTTTGTTGCTGTCACTTAAAGCATGCAGAACCCATGCTCCATACTGCTGAACCCTTCTCTTGTCTTTTGATGAGAATTTTCGTGCAAATGTTGGTTTAATCACTATTCATCAAACTCAACTGGATGGCCAGAATGAGGTGCGTCTTTGAGGTCAACATTTTCATTTTTGAACTTGGCATACCAATCATGAGTGGTTCTTTCAGCTATGTCACCCTATCCATACACAGCAGAAATGTCACAAGCAGCTTTTGCAGCCTTAGAAACTTGATTAAATGCAAAATGAAGGTGTTGAAAATGCTCGTTTTTCTTAACTTGACATTCCATTTTAATTATCTGAAAATAAACAAAAATTAACTAAAATTAACTAGAAAAAAAACAAAATAGATTCCAAAATGATTCAAAAATAAAATTCTTGAAAAAAATAGATTCCAAAATTTAAAAATGCAATAAATTCCAAAAATTAAAAAAAGACGGCGGGGACTTAGTTGCCAACCCAATATATGTATATGTATATATATTTATATATATGCATATGTATATATACATATATATATATATGCATATGTAAATCCAAAGCCTCTGCCAGGGGTGTAGCCAGCCCACTTATGCATACCTTTCCTTCATTGGACACTAAACTCCACTTACGAAGACCTGTTGAGGTAAGTGAAATCGAACTAAATTCGACGACTGGCACCCATGCCAATGTCGTCTCCTTCATTGCACACACTACTTGGCTTGCGAAGACCTGTTGGGGCAAACGAAAGTGAAATCGTGATGGCACCTGTGCCTAGCGTCACCTTCCTGGCACTTGTGCCAGTGGCACGTGTAAAGACATTCGAGCAAGATCGTTGCCAGTGCCGCTGGACTGACTCCTGTGCAGGTAGCACGTGAAATACACCATTTTGAGCGTGGCCATTGCCAGTCCCGCTTGAATGGCCTTCGTGCCGGTGGCACGTAAAAGCACCCACTACATGCTCAGAGTGGTTGGCGTTGGGAAGGGCATCCAGCTGTAGAAACTCTGCCAAATCAGATTGGAGCCTCGTGTTGCCATCTGGTTTCACCAGTCCTCAGTCAAATCATCCAACCCATGCTAGCATGGAAAGCAGACATTAAACGATGATGATGATGATGATATATATATATATATATATATAGATGAAGACAGAAACATATAGAGTTCAAGGAATCCAATACAGTTCAGTTCTTCTTTTATACCAATTACAGAACTTTGGTAAAACAAATGTGGATAGCATCAGTATCATAAGAACTAAAATGCTTAAATGAAATGAGGACAATGTGTTTAATACTGCTGCTAGCATTGTTTGTGTCACGGAAATCATTGTTGACCACAATATACTTCCAAAGAAATGTATATCACAAACAAAATTTATTGTTAGGTATTTATATACACTTTGGAGCAACAGCAAAAAAAAAAAAAAACTGAATGGATAGTAAACATGAAACAATGGAAGAATGAAAGGCTTTGAAGGAAAATAAAGGCAATAATATTTCATTCGGGAGAGATCAGAGGAAGTAGTAGTAGTAGTAGTAGTAGTAGTAGCAGTGGTAGCAGCGGTAGCAGCAGCAGCAGCAGCAGCAGCAGCAGTAGTAGTAGTAGTAGTAGTAGTAGTAGCTGTAGCAGTAGTGGTGATGGTGGTGACGGTGGTCCTGCCACCACTGACTGGGGCGAATGAAGTTAGTCAAACTGGTAATATTACAGCTTGTTTATTAAAAAATTATTTTTACACCTCGTTGAATGCTACAAATCAATAACAAAAATTCTTCCCCTAGGTATTAAATGTATCTATATGCAAAACTATTTGTGTGTATATTAACATATATACATTGTAGCTATGAATTTATATATTTGTATATACAAAATGAGAGAAAAAGAGAGTGAGGGAGATACATATGCACAATGTGCACTTAAATGCACACCCTGTGTAAATATACAATGCATACACACACACACATATATATATCATGTTTATATATACCTATATATAATGTATATATGGGTGTGTGAAGGCACACGGCTCAGTGGTTTGAGTGGCAGGCTCTCAATCATAAGTTAGTGAGTTTGACTCCCAAACCGGGTTGTGTGTTGTGTTCTTGAGCAAGACACTTTGTTTCACATTGCTCCAGTTCACTCAGCTGTAGAAATGAGTTGCGACGTCACTGGTGCCAAGTTGTATTAGCCATTGCCTTTCCCTTGGACAACATTGGTGGTGTGGAGAGGGGAGGCTGGTATGTATAGGCGCCTGCTGGTCCAGACATGTACCTCAGAGGGGAACACTTCTGGGAGCAATCCGATGGTCATTCATGACCAAAGAGGGGACTTTACTCTTTCTCCTTTATCTTTTATACATACATACATATATATATATATATATATATATATATATATATA
>NC_068983.1:111886617-111888823 GCF_001194135.2 Octopus bimaculoides
TATTCCTGCAGAACCAATGTGGGGTATAGAATATGGAATATACAATATATAATATAATATACAATATATAATATAAAATAAAATAAAATAAAATAAAAATGGATGGCACCATGAAAGAAAGTATTGAATGTAGATGAAATATTGAGTGTTCAATATAAAGGATCAAATATATAAATATATAAATATAAATATATAAAGGCGACTCGAGTTTCAGGGCTAGTTCCCTTCGTCTTGGCCGGTATGACAGACTTTAACAGACCTGTTAAAGTGACAAAGGCACTAATCAGTACCAGAATTGCTAGAAATAAGAATCTCTATCTTAATGACTGACAAGAATGCTTCTGTGGCTATTGAGTTGTTTTGACTCTTATTTCTAGCAATACTGGTGCCCTTTCTAGCAATAATATTGTACTTTGTTACTTTAGTGATGTATATATTTCTGCCATTAGGTTGTAAAATTAGCCACCCATATTATTTGCTTGTGTGTGTGTGCATGTATATATATACACCTATATATAATGTACATTGCATGCGCGCGCGCGCGCGCGCGCGTGTGTGTGTGTGTGTGTGTGTGTGTGTGTGTGTGTATTTGCTGAAGCTCGAAAGTCTTCACAAACAATTACTCAGTTTCATGTGATTGATCATCAAACAGCTGTGAATATTTTGAAAAATATGATGCTCTATAAATGTTTATAAATGGTGCAGTGATAATTATTTAGTAACTCTTCAGCAAAATATTCAAAGCTGATTGGACAGAGTGTTATTACTTTAAAAAAACATAACTGCAGTCTTTTGAGTGCAAACAATTGAATGCTGACAAAAAAATACCACTATTGAAAAAACAAGGTGAAATTTAATTAAAAACTGAATAACATAAATTGCCTATATATGTGGAAATCAGAATAATAATTACAAGGGCTAAAAAAGCCCTTTCAGATATCAAGCTTTAGAGAAAATATGTAATAAAAACACAGCAATTTTAATCTGCGAATTGCACTTTGTGGAAATTTTCCATTGTGCAAAGCTTGATCTGGCTTCCTTTATTACTTCTAATGGATTAAATCTATAAAGAAATGAAAATTGAGTTACCAGCTTTTAAAAAGTGTATACATTTTATTGAGACACCCTGTATGTATGTGCATGCATGTGAGCATGCGCATGTGTGTGTCTGTGTGTGTAAGTGTGCTTGTGTGTGTGTAAGGAAAATTGATTCAGTCATCGGGTGTTGAATAGGAACGCTTTGCAATATTGGTTCTACATATATACATATATATAGTCATATATATATATAAACATAATTAAGGGACCAGCAACAGTTGCTTCACCACATACCGAAGTTCAGAAATAGCAGCTAAAGTGCTAAAACTCCAACAGATAGCAATACTTCTAACTCACAAAGGAAAAACAAGGAGAAAAAACAACGAAACTAACCAGTCGTGTATACACACACACACACACACACACACACACACACACACACACACACACACACACACACACACACACACACATATATATATATATAAATAAATAATACAAAATGGGACAAGAATGCAAAACATCCAGACAGTTAGGTGATACAAGAAAGGGACAACAAAACATCCAGATAGACGATACAAAGAAAACAAGGACAGGTCATTTTGAGTTTTCTTTCCTCAGTCGAGTTCCAGATTATCTTGGCAATTTCGGCTGGTTATTCTCGATATTGCTCCAATCTATCCGGCCCCAAGGAAAAACTAAGCTAAGAGCATTAGATTCCTTGGAAGAAAGCAGCGAATGTATACAAAAACAAGGATGAAAAAAACGAACAATGTTACACAAATACAATAAAAATAAAAACTGGACATAACAACAGATGTCTTTCAACTAAGGACAAATTAAATTAAGCTGGAGTGTGTATATATTTATATGTGTGTGTGTGTGTGTGTGTGTGTGTGTGTGTGTGTGTGTGTGTGTGTGTGTGTGCATGTCTGTGTTTATATACATGTATGCATGTATACCAAAGGGAACCACTTTAAGCTAATTATTTCTGAAAGTTGCAAGGTAACCTTACTAATAGTGATGCCACAAAATAGAAAAATAATCAATACATTCTGTAAAGTGGTTGGCATTAGGAAAGCCATCCATCTGAAGAAACCATATCACAACCAACATTTCTTCAACTCATCAGATATATATATATATATATATATATATATATATATAT
>NC_068983.1:111888833-111890894 GCF_001194135.2 Octopus bimaculoides
GAATTCTTTCCTCAGTCGAGTTCCAGATTATTTTTGCAATTATGGCTGGGTATACTCGAGCTTGCTCCAATCTGGCCAGCCCCAAGCAAAAACTAAACAAATAGCTTTAGATTCCTTGGAAGAAAGCAGCAAATGGATATGAAAACAAGGATGGGAAAAAAACGAAGAATGTTACACACGATATATATATATATATATATATATATATATATATATTGAGGGTGGATGGATGGATGGGTGGATAGATAAAGATGTAGATATACTAATGCTTGTTTTATGTTCACTTACAATAAAAACACTTTTGCATTAATCTCAAGGACTCCTCCATATCTTTCTAGAGTACAAATTTATTTTCCTTTAACAAGAATAGTATTCACAATGACTGAAGTTCTAGCTAGCTAAGCCATCATCATATATATGTGTGTGTGTGTATATATATATATATATATATATACACACACACACACACACACACACACACACATACTCACATATATACATATATACATATTGGATCATCCCATAAATAATGCGATTTGTTATACTTCTTTTATTTTTTTCAAAATTAAGATAAACAAAGTTCTTTTTAAATCTAAAGTATACTCTCCTTAATTTTCTACAATACTCTTCCGTCTATCTGGTAGTCTTGCAAGGACCCCCTTCCAAATTTCACTTGTCTGTGAGGAAAAATACTTCTCCAGTACTCTTCTGACCTCGTCTACAGAATTCATATTTTTTCCATTCAAATGATTTTGAAGACTGCATAATGAATGATAATCAAATGAGGTAATGTCTGGTGAATATGATGGATGAATATTGTTTCCCATTGAAACTGCTCCAGCTTTTGAAATGTCATCCTTGGTGTATGTGGCTGAGCATTATCCTATTGGAAGAACATCTTTTTCTTGAAACCAAAGATGGTCATTTTCTTTCTAGCACTGACTTAAGCCTCTCAAGCTGCTTGCAGTAGATCTCCTTTATTGTTTGGTTTGGGTTTAACAGTTCAAAGTAGACTAAATCTTTCATATTCCACCAAACAGATAACAACACCTTTTGTGGGTGAAGCTCTTCTTTAGCCTGGGGTACCAGTGTTTCTCCTTTCCCTATCCAGTATCTTCGGCACTTGACACTTTTATAGAGAACCCATTTCTCATCATCAGTCTTTATTCAGTCCAAAAAAGATTCATCCGTGAGACATGACAGCAAAGACGAACACACATTCACTCACTACATGTGATTAGACTCGGAAAGTATGTGAGGAACCCATTGACCCAATTTGCTGACTTTTCCAATGGCACACAGGTGTCGATGAATGACCAAATCCAAGTTTCTTTGCTATTTCCTCAACAGTTACGATAGGATTTTGTTCCACCAGGGTTTTGCAGGACATCCTCGTCAAGCTCTTCAGATCTTCCAGAATGAGGCTCATCTTCTAGGCTGTAGTTTCCAGCTTAGAATTTCTGGAACCACCATTGGCACTGGCTAACGTTTATTGTCTGATCCCCATATACTGCATTAATATTCCTTGCACTTTCCATTATGTTGTTGCCTTTATTGAACTCATAAGCAAAACATGCCAAATATGCTTCTTTGTCCCTTCCATTATAGCTTTGAAAAAATAACTGTTAATATTGAACTGCACTCTTCAAAACTTGCACTAAGAATAAAACAAAAGTAAAATTACTTCTTGTTTTATAGCAAGTTGATGCAGGTTTATTCCATCACCCTCTGACCTTTAGTTCATGCAACTGAAAAAACTGCATTATTCATGGGATATATAGATGTGTGTGTGTGTGTATGCATATGTATAAATATATATATGTATATGTGTGTGTATATGTATATATATATATATATATAAAATATATAGTTTTAGGGAAAATAACCAATTTTCAAGAACTCATCGATGAAAATCCACTATCACATATAGTTTGAATTACGGAAAAATTTGGATAAGTACTGTTTTCACTTTGCTAAAGATTTTCTACTATTTGAAAATAATATGTATTCTTGTTTTTATACTATTCATTTGGTTCTTTATAGATTATTTTAATAGATAAC
>NC_068983.1:111896819-111900390 GCF_001194135.2 Octopus bimaculoides
CGTCTCTTATATCAAGAAAATAGTATTTTGTACTACAATTACTCTGCCCAGGAATGACACACAATCTCAAAGTTGAGAGGAATGCTAGTTTCTCAGATATATAATAATATTGGTAAAAGACATCTCTGTCTCACACATATACATAAACACAACATGCAGTCATGAATATCAGATGTGCAGATAAATAAGACCATTTTAAAAATGACTTTTTTAACTCTTCAACAATTATAGTAACTCCTCCAACCTAAATCAGTAACTAGTTTATTTTTCCTGTCATAAATAAGAGAAAGACTTTTTACTTACCAATGGAGCAATAGTCAGCTTGGGTTACAAAGTATATCTAATACTACATGAAATTTTGCTTTATTGATCATGGATGAAATTGATAGTAATGACATCAATGCCAATGCAAACATGGGTTATTTAAGAAGATATAAGCATTATTCGCACCTGGTTTATACATTTAAACTGAGTTCTACTTCAGCTCTATGAGAAAGTCAGGAATGTCCCTTCTATTGGCTATATGAAACAGCTAAAAGAATACTGGATCAAATTTTTATCCTTACTTAAATTATTTTACAGCAAAACATCTTTGGCAACAAGCATCTTTTGTTGCATATATGAAAAGAAATGGCTATCACAGATAGCACTTGTTATTCCAACTCTCATGATGCCAATTGATCTTTTCAAATACTAAGAACCAGCCAAAATCAGCCATAAGAGAGATCAAAGATAATGTAAACAAACTGCTGCTACCATCATTAAACTCTCATATTTCCCCACATGTAACTGATTTGACAGAGATAATTGTGGAATATATTCAAGTTAAGAACATTTTGAAAAAACAATTTGAAAAAGACCTTTCCAGTTTTACTAAGTTTTCATTGAGTGACAGGTCATTCTTAACAAAATTAAAGAAAAAACTTAAGGCTCTTGAGTCGAAAGTAATTGATGATCTTGCTTGAGAACACATGGGATCATGTGTTGTTAATTACTGAACAATACCTTCTTATACACAGCTGCTATATTCTTAAAGAACACCAAGCAGTAATCTGCAGTACATGTGCAAATGAAATTACTAAACAGTAGCAACCTTGACAGAAAACAATCTTGAAGAGAACAGCAACAATCTACACTGCTATATTAGATGGTTTATCACCATAATAAAACGTAATGGGTACAATAAGTTTGCACCTCACTACTTACATTTCAGGCAAAAATAACCAAACTTTACAACGAATTTTCATGCCAGAGTCTTGAAAGCAATCTAACTCAGGATGCTGAATGTAAACTTCATTATAATAGAAAATCTTTTATTGCACTAAACATCTATGAGATACCCTTTCAAGACAAATATTGTGGTATTATGCATCGTTATTATACATCCATATTAAGTAGGATATAAAGATTGTTATTTGATATTAATACAGCTTCTGTTGCTAATATCAAAATATTCATCTAGCTAGCCAGCTTTTTGTGACATCAGGGCCTGATTAATCACTGTTTTTTTTTTTTTTTTATATTCTTATATGTCAGTAGAAGTGAGGTTTGGTCAACAATAGTGATAGTGGATTTTTGTTGCTGATGAAGTGCAAACATACTGAAGTTATGTGATCTTGCACTTCTACAACTGGCGCTGGACAATTTTCGTTTGTCACTGATTTTCCATATTTAAGCCCTAAGCATCTATACCAGATGCTTCCTCAAGACAAATATCATAGTATTATAGTATTCCTATAATACATCCACGTTAAGTAGGATATAAAGATGGCTATTCAGTACTAATACTGTTTCTATTACTAAAATCTAATACATGCATACATATATATAAACACACACATGCACACATATAATATAATATATAATATATAATATATATATATATATATATATAAATACACACACACATATATGCATGTATCTATACATATTTATGTGTGTGGCCAAAAGTGATTGTTTAGGACCTGGAAATATTCCAGATTCTCTATCTCATTAGTTGCTGGTGTTAACTAAATTCAAGGATGAATAACATTGGAATATTGTTTTAACATCTATGGACAGCAGTTCTACTGCTGCATATACGAACATCTGAGATGGGATTGGCAAAGATTCGCCCACCAAC
Source organism: Octopus bimaculoides (assembly GCF_001194135.2). NCBI lineage: Eukaryota > Metazoa > Mollusca > Cephalopoda > Octopoda > Octopodidae > Octopus > Octopus bimaculoides. Next base: position 111,898,942 of record NC_068983.1, read on the forward strand.
ATGCAAGAGCTCCTAACCTAGAAAGGAACTATTTCATTGTTCACCACAGCTACAACAGACTTTACTTCTTTGATTTCACAAGTTACATTGTTCCTCTGTAAATGCCAAACACCTACTCTTCTTCTTTTTTTCCTACTTATTATCTCTGATTCTTAAAACCATGCTGTAAACAATTTCTCCACTCAATCCTCCCCTGTGAATTTCAGGATGCACTTCTCATGCATGTTTCTAAGAGAATTTTCAATTTACATGCATTTATAAGCTAAATAGTAATCATCTTAATCTCACTCTTTTAAGAGGACATGCAAGATTATGAGCACTGCATATCCTCCTCCACTAACTAAATGATTAAAAGCAAAGTTTAATAGTTAACTATTCAGAGTATAAGTTGAGGATCTTTCATGGCTTAATCTATTTATATAATATTCCTGATAAATCTGAAAGTTTTGATCATTGTTCATCTGCCAACGGGGAATGTGGCAGTATTGTATCAATGAGAAATAATTCAAGCGACTTTCTTTTAAATGATCTTATATAAATAATTCCTAATGTAGGTATTTAATTATAGGAAAAATTAAATATTTAAAAAAAAATCTTACATCTAATCATTTTTCTGCTAAAATATATTGGATAATTCCAAAAACTGACTGAAAGTAAGAGCAGATTTAACAGTCTAAACCTAGAGGGAAATCAGAGAAAATTTAGAATTTATAGCTTTATGCAATATTCATATAAAGAATTTGAAATTGTAATTGGATCTACAAAGAAAAAATGAAAAATGCAAAATGAATTGGCTATCATTTTTGACAGCATATGTAGACTACTAATACTAATACTAATATTAGTAACAATATCAACAACAATAATATTTTATTAGCCACAAGGACGCAAAGAGATGCAAAAATGTACCAAACTTTCACCAGGGGTTGCAAAGAAAGGAAAGATAACATGGAATATGAAACACAAAAAGTAAAACATGTTTATAAATACAAAGAGATGGGAACATTGAAAGAAATATTAAGAATTGGAAGGTACACATGTGCACACACAAATTTGTACATGTATGTATGTGTGGGTTGTTATGGTTACTGTAGCCAAGGAAACTGTCCTCAATCCAAAGTCAGGCTGAAGTTGTATAATCCTAAGTCATGCAGAAGTTTATAATCCAAATTCTAGATGAGGTTTATTCTCACTTCTCAGCCACTGTCTTTTGTACTTACTAAATAATCTTTCAAGGATACACCACGTCATTGTCTCTCCCACAAATGCAAGAATCTTCTCACCCAAAGCAACAATTCCTCTGAGTCAAGTAAAGCAAAGAGGAAGCAACCTTTTCTTATTTTCTTTGAGAACAATTGGTGACTACACATACACATAGTGAATCCACTGGTTCAAAACCAACCAATGGGCCAAAGTTACATTCTCACAACAGTATATATATATATATAT
>NC_068983.1:111900713-111909175 GCF_001194135.2 Octopus bimaculoides
ATATATATATATATATATATATATATATATACATACATTTTTTTGTGCTGTAGCTTCAACTCAGAGCTGCAGCCATGCTGATGCACCTCCGTTTATATATATGCATATATACATACATATATGTACATACTTACATATATATGTATATACATATGTATATACGGGTACAGGACATCATGAAACATAAACCACATGAAATACGAAATACGAAAATATGAAATACGAACTTTTTTTTGCGAACAATGAAAGAAACAAATGGAAAACAAGACAAGTAACATAAATAACGACCCAAAATCTGTTGTCGGCTGTTTTATCTACTCCACATTTCGAGCAATTATGACAAGGTGTGTCTTCGAGAAAACAGTTGCTCCCACAAAGCAAAATAAAATTTGGGATTTGAGGAGGGTCGATGTTGGTAACATAAACAGGACAGTGAAAACAAACAGTAAGGGATTTACTGAAAGATCTTAGCCAAGTGTAAACCTTATACCAATGGAAGAAGCAAGTGCGGTCTTTGTAATATGGAAAGATCGCTCATCTGCAGAATTTCCTTTGACCCCACTACATGTCTAAATTCAAGAACTGACCTTTTTGGATCATGTCCACATGTGAAAAAATACCTGTTACGGTTTTGGGCACCGCAGGATCATGGCTAGAATTCATATTTTTATTATGTTCCTTTAAAGCTTTCCATATGTCTTAACTTCTTTTAATTTTTTATTTTTATATATATTTTACATTTTTCTTTTTTCCTTTTTAATTGTGTGAATGTGTATGTGTGTGAGTTTATATGTATCTGTATGTGCATGTGTATATATGTGTATGTATATATGTATATATATGAGTGAAAGACTGTGTCCGGTGCATAAGTGCAACTTTCATGCACACATCCCCTTCATTTATACAGTTATGCATATATTTGTATATGTGTTGGTGTAGGTGTGTGATAGGAGGATGTATATTTATATGTGTATATATATATATATATATATATATATATATATATATATATATATATGGTGTGCTATGTGAATTTATGGAAAGGTATCCCATAGAACTCAACAAATTTGTTAAAAATAGAGAAGAGAAGACGTTAAAATTTGAAAGAATTTTAATACATGCATACGATCATTTCAAACAGCGATATTAAAACATGTAAATTTCTTGGTAGAATAATTAAATTAATTTGATTGAGAATAGTGATATGTAATTAAGTAATTTAATCAAATTAATTTAATTATTCTACCATGAATTTACATGTTTTAATATCACTGCTTGAAATGATTGTATGCATGTATTAAAATTCTTTCAAATTTTAACATCTTCCCCATTTGTAACAAATATTTTGAGTTCTATGGGATACCTTTCCATAGATTCTCATAACACACCATATACAAGTATTATTTTCATATTTTCAAACTTATACCAGTAAGCTACCAGCAAAATATAAAGAATCTTTATTAGAAATCGCTTTTTTGGAACACTCCAAAATTAAAGGTTGAAATATAATTCAACCTTCTCACGTATATTCAAGTACAATGCATTTTACTTTCCCTTTTAGGTAATTTAGCATTTCTATGGGTATATTGTAATTTACTTGAACATCTGCAAATTTGAAGCAAGCTAAACTGTCAAAAGACAATTGCCAGGAGACTTTCAACTTCAGCTTACCTTTGATCTGGACACATTTCTTTTACATCTTAGTAGTTTATTGACCACAAGTGTGGTTTTAACTAGAAATCACTCATTTGTGTATTCCACTCCTTTCCTTTTCTTTCTGTTCCTTTAGTAGTTCTGTTAGTTCTCTGCTTGCTTATGAAGAAATTCCAACTTCAAATTGACATACTGAGAGACAAGCTGAACTCCATCACTTAATTTGCTTTATATGTGTCAATCTGTTATGACTCATATTAAAATTTAGTGCATGTAGATATGTCCATTGGTGTATTGGTGATAATTTGAGGCATGAAACATTGCATTTCCTCTGGATAGGCTTGTTTTATGTTACTGTAATCAACTAGTATGGTTTTTACCATTACTTAATTGTTTGAATGTTTCTTGAATTATTCTGGTCTTATCTCTGCCCTACAATAAACAGCTTCCCTTAGTAGTTTAGCTAGAGGTTGCTATTAGTTTCATGAAGAAAGCATTTCTACTGCCACAAATGTGGAGAAACATGCACTTGGGAGGGCAACCCACTCATCAGATTCTCTTTGCTATTGCTTGAGGTAGACCTTTTTGGAGAAAGTCTATTCTTTAATGCCTTTTGCACTGACTCCGACAATCTGTCTTTCCTATTCATACACCTTGTTCTTATTGACCACTGCTGGTTATGACCAGTGAAGTATACCCCTGGTGGTCAACATCTGATCCTGAGGTTGAGGTGGGTTTTAAAGCTGCAACTGATTAAGCAAAGAGTGATGTTATTGAGAGGGTACTTGTTACTTCTGCTTGTTTTGTAACAGCCGACTTCTCTCTCCCTTTCTCATTGCCCCGGGTATGAAGTACTCAAGTGGTGTCAATTCTCACAAGTTTAATATCTGAATTTTTTTTTGCTTTTATTTCTGAAATTGCAACAGGATATAGTTCCAGAATGGTCTTGTGGTTGTGTATTTATGGAGGTGGGAATCATTAGGACTTGAATGTTTGTACTGACTCCTCTGAACACACACCGTTTTTGGGGACAGCAGCATCATCAACAACAATAATAATAGAATACAACACCTAAAGGCAGACACAAATGTTATATTTACCACAGAAATATGAAGTTAGGTGAACTTCCAGTACCAATAAAAATTGTATCATATAAAAGCAGAATACAAATATGTCATCTAAATTTTTATGAAAAGCTGAATCAACCAGCCTAGCTCTAAAGTATTAACAAAAACGAAATAAAACAAAAACAGCTGTCTTCTTTCTTTGGGAAAACAAGCCAACAAATGGAAAATGCAAGCTTTAGTAAAACAACTATAAGGCAGGTGGTGAAACAATAGTAGACAGCATTAAAAAGAAATAAAAACAAACTGAAAGATGGGACTGGAAAATGCTATTTTAAATGTTAGCAACAAAATCTCCTGCAGAGTCAATATATCTTTCAAGAGATAGTAATGCGATAATGGAAGAAGCAAAAACACTGTACTCTTTAGAAAATCCAACACTCAAAGACAACAGCGTAAGAACAAACCCTTACACCCAGAAACTACTAAAAAAATCTTATAAGGAAGATGAGGATAAAAATTATCTGAGTATCTTACTGAGTGCCAGCATATTATTGGGTTGGTGCATAATTATTGTGGCTTTCTTTCAAAAACTTTTATTCAATAAAAACAATAATGACTTGTAACAAAAACATCTTTAATTGATTATTCTGGAGCATATTCACCATTTACTTCAATTACTTCTTACCATTTGCTTGGCAGACAGTCATACCATCATTTAAAGATGTTTCTGTTAGATATTGTTATTGTTTTTGCTGAATAAAATTTGTTGCAAAAAAGCCGCAATAGTTATACACCAACCCAATAGTTAGACAAAAACAAAAATAATATTGATTATTTAAAATTACACTCCCAGTGATGAATATACTAATTATCTGAAGAAATAATTCTGGGCAAAAATGTAAGGAGAGACAACTCCAAAATTTTAATTGAAATAAATGGATTAAACATGAAATGCAGTGCTGAGTGAGTGTGACTTTTAGCAGTCTGGTGAAACTCCTGACATGTTTTTGATTTATGAGACTTCATCAGCAAAGCTTAAACTAACCAAGATTGAAAGCTCTCAAACTGACAAGAGAGATATACTTTCTTGTTATTGTGAATGAACAAGGAGTAGTGTCATAAATAAAAAAAAAGATGGGAGAAAAGTCTTCCTGCCTTAAGAAATGGCATTTCTCATCATTGATGATGTAATTCCAATCAATTAAAATGTTGTGGTTTAGCAGAACAGATACGTTAGCACCCACTTTACTGTTAAGTTTTATTGCAGCAGATGTCCATAAACATTTTCCCCAGTCAATCATTCAATTTATTACACCACCCTGTGTTCATTCACAAAAACCTCTCTTGTCAATCTCAGATTTCACAGATTAGCCATTTAAAATTTGCTGCCTTGATGAAGTTGGATATGACCTAAATAGGCTCAGAGTTGTCATTTTACTGCTAAAGTCAGAGTTGTACTGTTTATGATCAAACTTATTCTCTCTGCGTTAAATACTTAATTCATTTTTTAAATTAAAATTTTAGAGTTGTCTCCTCTAATTTTGAAGTGAACTCTTATCTTTGGACCAGAATTAGTCATTTACATTATGACCCTTTTCATCATTAAGTGTATAATTTTGACTAATAAAACTTCTTGATTTACTACATCAAGCATGTTAGCAAACACTTAACAATTAAATTTTCATGCAGCATACATCCCTGGGTATTTTTCTCTAGTTATTTCTATAAAAAGTAATAGTAGATTATGTGAAGGTGGTGAGAAAATAATAAGCTTCATTTTGTATGGTTGCCTCTACTTGTAAAAATGTGATCTATAAAAGTTGACTTCACAGAGTTTCAGATTCATACACTTGAAATCATATCAGAGAGTACAAACGAACAAAACAAAAAATTTAAATGAATGACAAAAGGTCTATTCTAAGAGATAAGCCAAATCCTGCAGAATACTCAAAGATCAGTAAGAAAAACTGTTTTCTCTTTAATGTATGAATTCTAATGAATGAGATAGAGAAACTACAGGAATATAAATACAGTGATGCCTTGCACTACGAATTTAATTTATTCTATCACTGAGCTCATTTTATGATTTACTCATTTTACAAATCAATTTTGCCCACTGAAATATGATTAATCCCTTCCAGCCCCCCAAAATAATTTTTCCTGTATTTTAAAACAGAAACGGTGTAGTTACAAGTCGTCGCCTTCCTGGCACTTGTGCCAGTGGCACGTGAAAAGACATTCAAGCGAGTCCATTGCCAGTCCCGCTGGACTGGCTCCTGTGCAGGTGGCACGTAAAATACATCATTTCGAGCGTGGCCGTTGCCAGTACCCCTTGACTGGCCTTCGTGCCATTGGCACATAAAAGCACCCACTACACTCTCGGAGTGGTTGGTGTTAGGAAGGGCATCCAACAGTAGAAATTCTGCCAAATCAGACTGGAGCCTGGTGTAGCCATCTGGTTTCACCAGTCCTCAGTCAAATCGTCCAACCCATGCTAGCATGGAAAGCGGACGTCAAACGATGATGATGAGAATGCAAAATAAATATGTAAACTGGTTTTGTTAACTGAATTTCCTTAAAGATGGGATGGTTTGTGTGCGAAGAAGATGATAGAGCGGGAAGAAGGAGGATTGCTGTTTGGAAGGATAATCTTCTTCCATTAAGACTTCAAGAAGAAACATTTCTGGCGTTTTCTCTCTCACTTCACTTAATTTAAGCTTTTTGGACACACTTTCTTCACTTTTTACATTTGCAGGTCATCTCATTAGAAAATATCAAGAGAAGTCTGCATTTTCCTGCCTTTCAAAATGTTACAAAAATGCACCTCAGCAATGTCATTAAATAAAGCAACTGCACAACTTGTAGCTTCTTTTTCAGGATGATATTTTTCTACAAATTCAAAAATATACTGCTACCTTGCCAACCCTGCCTTTATATCATTCATAAAGATAACATTCTCTGCTACACTGTCCTCCTCGGGGGAACCAATCTCTTCCACCGCATTGAGCACTGTCCTTTGCACTAACCTTTTTAGGACCCATGGCTAACATAACTAATTATTATAAAATAATAGCAAAAACTGCACAAAACTAAACAAAAACACTGGGAAAAACACAATAGAGATGCTGCCACAACTAGATAAACACGTGAACTGTGCTTGTTGGGAGAGCATGCGTGAGCTCAGCTCCGGCTAGAAGTTGCTTGTATGAAAATTGCTCGGACTGTAGATTTCTGCTCATACATCTATACAAAAATTCTTTAAGAATTGTCTTCCTTTTTTTCTTAAAGAAACACTAAAATCTCTTTCCCAAACATCCACCCATCACCTCACCACTTTCAAAAAGCTACAAACTCCCAATGTTTCACTTTTAGCCTTTTGGAAAGCGGGGAAGTTTCTTAAGAAATAATGTCATTTATGTGTTGTTTCTAGCATGTCGGGTTTTCTGATGGTGCTTTAATATATTTTACGTCTGCTATTTCAGTACAATTCTATGCATGCATGAAACATCAGATGAAAGTGAAACATAAGGTGTTTTTAGCTGTTTGAAAGCAGGTAGGTGATGGGTGGGCGAGGTAGCAGATTTTAAACTCATACACACACACACACACACACACACACATACTAGCAATGCATCCCGGTGTTGCCCGGGTGTTATGACCTATAGCCATATTGTATTATTTGTTCTTTTCTTATGGGCAGAATCAGCACAGCTGATAGACAGGGAACTGGATTAGTGGTGTAATGAGTGCTTTTTAAAGAAAAATTAAGCTCTAAAAATATATATATTTCGCAGATTCATAATCTCTGCATTTTTCTACATGGATAAAAAAAAAAACTTTGTAAAAATGTTACAAATTAAGAAATTGCAGTGGGGAGAGGGGAAAACTAAAAGTTTGAAAACAGTTTCAGGGCAAAATTGTATTAACCTCTTTTTAGACGATGAAGCAATACATAGTTTGTGATTCTTCTTAAGAACAGAAACCCATACAAATTGTACCCTCCTGCTTCACTTTTAAACAAGCAATAACTTCCATTACACCACTAATCCAGTTCCCTGTCTATCAGCTGTGCTGATTCTGCCCATAAGAAAAGAACAAATAATACAATATGGCTATAGGTCATAACACCCGGGCAACACCGGGATGCATTGCTAGTATGTGTGTGTGTGTGTGTGTGTGTGTGTGTATGAGTTTAAAATCAAATTTTATTTCCATTATAAATCTTTGTTGTATATTTTTGCTCATATATGATGGATGAAGTCCTCATAGTAAGTATATGCCTTTCTCACGTGCAAGTATTAGAAATGTCGATAAAATGTAACGGAGGGAATAATATATTTGTAAACGTTAGAAATCAGTAACTGATAGGAATGCATGGATATGAAGACCCTTTCATAGATAAGCAGTTTCAAGAGAAAAGTTGAAGCCGTTGATATTTGGCATTTTTCATTTTGACTTCCAAAATTGAAACTAATCAATCAACTTGCATTCTACTACCCAAAACACGTATGGTTGAACAGTGGTGGTCTGAAAGAATTGTTTCACTAATATCTCATTATGATTTTAAACTTCCATTTTTCTGATGTCCAGAAATGAGGTCAGAAAGGTTATACAGGACTGAAATGGTTGGAAAGAAAAGTTTGACAGGTGAAACAAAAGCATCAAGGATGATAGCATAAAAACTCAATATATTTTGATTCATTGCTTTATGTAAAACATTAGGGAATATAATCGAAATAATCAGGCTGACAGACAGTGACAGCATCATCGTTGTTGATAGATAATGTAATAACCTCTACAAACACTACATATACCTTGTAAATAAAATGAACGGCTAAGTTTCAGGATTTGACTCTACAAAATTTTTACTAACAGTTCAGGATCGTTCAAGCCATTGAGTAGCCTATGTTATGGGTCTCACATTTTCAGGACCAGCAATAAACACTTTATTGTTATTGTTCTTATAGTTCTAATATACCTCTAACATTTACGAATGACTGAATATTTAAAGTTGATCCAATACTTGGAATAATTTCGAGATCCAATACACACTAAATTAAATGCTTGCAAACTATCAATTCCAATTCAGTGATTTACCACATGCTCTATTACTATAGTTCAATACTTAATTAATAGACTTGCCATTCTGTTTCTCTGTTTAGATGCAGTGCATTAATCTTGCCATACAATAATTGAACTTAATTATTATTTTACTCATAAATAAGGTCGGTTGAACAAATCAGGTTATTGCTATTATATTATAGTCACCGCAATACTAACATACTTCATTAAATCAAAGAGGGATAAGAAACAAACTGGTAAGAAGTATTTTATTGCATACAGTTTCAACTATCACTTGTCTTCTTAAGCAAAACTACAGTACAAATAACAAGTTTAAATCAATACTCATATTTCACTGTTAGAACCATAACAATTTGCATGATAGATAGATAGATAGATAGATAGATAGATAGATAGATAGATAGGTATATAGATAGATTAACACACATTTGTACATATATGCATGTATCAGCAGCAGCATCCTTTAATGTCCATTTTCCATGCTAGCATGGGTTGAATGGCTTGACTAGAGCTGACAAACCAGAGAGCTGTACCAGGTTCCAGTCTGATTTGGCTTGGTTTCTACGGGTGGATGCCTTTTCTAATGTCAACCACTTTACAATGTGTATGGTGGGTGCTTTTAACGTGGAACTGGCACAATCCAACACCATCATATATATA
>NC_068983.1:111909365-111913012 GCF_001194135.2 Octopus bimaculoides
CGAGACCTTTCAAAATATGCTGTGCATGAGAAGACCTGGCAAGCCAAGTGAGACCATAATCAGTGGCCTCTGCCAGGGGTGTAGCCAGCCCACTTATGTATACCTTTCCTTCATTGGACATTAAACTCTGCTTGCGAAGACCTATTGAGGCAAGTGAAATCAAAATCGAACCAAATTCGACGACTGGTACCCATGCCAACCTCTCCTTCATAAGACACTAAACTCTGCTTGCGAAGACCTGTTGGGGCAAGTGAAATCGAAATCGTAATTGAACCAAATTCGATGACTGGTACCTGTGCCAGTGGAGTGCTAACAGTACCATTCAAGCATGATCATTGCTAGAGCAGTTGTCTGGCTTCCGGTGCCAGTGGCATGTAAATAGTACTATTTGAGTGTGATCGTTACCAGCGTCACCTTACTGGCACTTGTGCTGGTAGCACGGGAAAAAAACGTTCGAGTGAGGTCGTTGCTGGTGCCGCTGGACTGGCTCCTGTGCAGGTGGCATGTAAAATACACCATTTCGAGCGTGGCCGTTGCAAGTACCACCTGACTAGCCTTTGTGCCAGTGGCACGCAAAAGCACCCACTACATTCTTGGGGTGGTTAGCATTAGGAAGGGCATCCAGCTGTAGAAACTCTGCCAAATCAGATTGGAGCCTGGTGTAGCCACCTGGTTCCCCAGTCCTCAGTCAAATCGTCCAGCCCATGCTAGCATGGAAAGTGGACGTTAAACAATGATGATGATGATGATGATGAATTCAAAGGTTGCATCCAATTATTAATCATGAATTTCAAAACCTCATCACAATGCCACTATGTTCTCTGAATTGGAAAGAACTGAAGAGAGGAATAAGTAAAGGCACGTCAGTGTCACAGCAAAAACATCAACTATTTTTTTCAGGAAAACTGGTGGATAAGAAGTTTTAACAATTGCTCAATCAAATAAAGTGTCTACTGAGTGACAATTTCAAAAAGTTTTCCATAGCTCATCTTCTGTATTAGCACCCAAGCTATTTTAGCATCTACAAAGAGCCACAAAAATGTTGATCAACTGACAGAATTAGCTGATAAAATGGTTAAAATATTACGGTCAGTATTTTCTGGGGAAAATATTGCATTTGCTGCACATTCTACAATCATTACAGTTCTACATTCTTGGATTGAACAGCGATTGTTTTGAATACAAGTGCTTACAACTACAGTAATTTCACATAATGCACTGTATAACTGGATTTTCTAATCAATCCAGAAATTTTTCACGTACATGTCTTTACATCTTTGGTGCTTCTCAATGAGTAGAATGTAAATGTTGGTAGATGTAACCTTTCCAGCATCAATGCTCACCATTGTGTCCATTATTATTCCTTTCAACACATGTCCTTCTTTTCTCAGCAGCAAAATGGCATATATAGGGTTACATCATTTTAACTTTCCTCGAACATATTGATAAAGAAGGAATTGGGTCATTCACAATGAGAAAGTGAAATCAATTCTGACGATTTCTGGTCCAACAACATGGAAGATTCACTACTTCAACTTCATGTCTCAGTACATTGCTGACAATTGAAATATCAACAGAAGTGATAAAATCCCCTCTGATATTCTTTCCTGCATTTTTAAGAAGCCAATTCACATTACTGCTGGTAATTCATCATAAGGTAATCCAGTTTACTCTTGAAAGTCAACTGACTGCAGCTGACCAGAATCAAAATCAAGAAGTTTTAAATCTACACAAATCCTCATTTTCTTTATCATTCATCATGTGCTTCTTCTTTCATAAATCGTCTCATCTAATGCTAACTCCATACTGAAAATGATATCAGTTCACTTCGTCTGGACTGACATTGACAGAGACACTAGTAAATAAATTAGGCATTGTGTTGCTTGTCAGACAGCTTAAGTCCATAGACATGTTAAATCACTATTTGGTATCTTCACAACACCTGAGTAATGTTTCCAGCTCATCTACATTGCCATCATTGGACCACTGCCTCTTTTCACAAGTATATACACTTATTATTTACATTGATCTAGTTACCAGTTGACCTGAAGCCATTCTGTTGGCTAATACCAGAGCAGAAACAACTACCAAGCCCCTAATTAAACATTAGATTGAACCATTCAGCATGCTTTCAGTCACAATAGATTGAAAACGTTGGTTTGTATCCAACCTTTTCAATGAGCTTGTAGGAAATTGGTTATACAACATTAGGTGTACACCCAATTTCCTATATTAAATTAGGAACAAACGGAACGCAGAACTCCAAACTATCAACTCAACAATATTTATTTATGGTGGAAAATATACAGCTTTACTCTTGGTTGTTGAGACGCCTTCTGTGTGTGAGAACATGGTTGTTGGGACGTTGGTATGTTGATGTGAGCTGTCTAGCGTGAGTTCGAAAGATAGAGAGAGACAGCTAGACACGTCCTTGCTCAATCGCTGGCCAGCAAGAAAGAGACAGAATAAAGCGGGAAACGCTTGGATGTTGAATTCCACGCATGCGTGAGACTACGCTGATACATCTGATTTGCAAAGAGGCATCCAAAACTGCTTACAGGCATGTTGCCAGTAACATGATTGAGAGATTTCATCAGCAGTTGAAATCTATTCTCAAAGCATGCATTCATAAAAGTACTTGTTCTTCTGGATATTCCATGATTAGGGACGAAATTGGTTGAATATCAACTGAATTTATGTGAGGTGATACTTTAGCATTAACTTGTCAAGTAGTTACGGTTGTCCTTTCTGTGGATATTCTGGATTTTGCAATCTATGTTCATTGATTTTGAACTTATATCTTCAGCACTCCTCGGTGACGCATATCAACAAACATTTGGCAGTGCTTACATGATTTTCCATGCAATTCAAAAAGCTACATCAATCACCATATTCTGTTCTGTATAAAGTGCTTCAGACATCTCCCAACTACTTCATTGTTGGCGTAAAAGGAGATTAAATGTCTATCAGAATAGATTAACTGGAAAGCAATCAAAAATATGAACTAATATCTCACCAAGGCAGTTCTTCTCCAACATTGTAACCTTCTTTCTGTACATCTAACTCTTTATTTGCAGTTGTGAAAACATGGGATTCAATATGACCTCAATCCAGTTCAAAACTACTACTTCTTCCTACTAACATGATTGCCTGTCCGTTTTTTTTTTTGTTTTTGTTTTTTGCACCTGGTTAAAACTCTGTTCTAAATACCTGTAAACTGGCCTAAATGATACCTACGACACCTTGGTTTATAACAAATCTACTGCATTAATAAAGAATATTTTACACTCACATGTACATTATTCATGCTGTTATTCCCTAAACAGTCGAGTTTGACTTATCATCGAGAAAAGGAAACAACGTATCCTATTTCTTATGTTATCTTCTTCCCTTACTAAGTCGTATTCTATTTTCTTCATTTATCATTCTTTTTCTATCTTCCTTATTTACCAACACTTCCTCTCTCTCTCTCTCTCTCTCTCTCTCTCTCTCTCTCTCTCTCTCACACACACACACACACTACACACACACACACACACATACATACATGCAGACCAATATGCACGCAGGCGCAGGAGTGGCTGTGTGGTAAGTAGCTTGCTTACCAACCACATGGTTCTGGGTTCAGTCCCACTGCATGGCACCTT
>NC_068983.1:111913328-111921272 GCF_001194135.2 Octopus bimaculoides
TGTGTGTGTGTGTGTGTGTGTATGTGTTTGTCCTCCCAACATCGCTCGACAACCGATGCTGGTGTGTTTACGTCCCCGTAACCTAGCGGTTCGGCAAAAGAGACCGATAGAATAAGTACTAGGCTTCCAAAGAATAAGTCCTGGGGTCGATTTGCTCGACTAAAGGCGATGCTCCAGCATGGCCGCCGTCAAGTGACTAAAACAAGTAAAAGAGTATATGTATAGATACAAGATTTGTGTTGGTCAGTCACAAGTCTTTCAGTGCACCCTTTAATTGTATTGTGACTTCATTATCACAGACATGATTTTGGCACAGATCAGAATGTTCTTTGTTACAAAGAACTGGTATATTGCATGACAATGTTTTTATTGACTATTTTCAGCCAGTCACATTGTTTTCTTTTGGTGCATTTACTGTTCGATGAACAAGTCCTCAGGGTCCCATCTTTCCAATATGAAGAGCTGTTTACTTAATACTTAGCAGACCCAAAAGGAACAGCTACAGGGTTCTACATTTATTCCAGAAGTGTCAAACTATCACTCACATGCTGAAATGCATGTACTTATATATTCCACACACACACACACACACACATATGCATTCACATCAAAAATTTAACTTTTGTTGTCTTGATGGTATGCATGTGAGGCTATGTGTGAGTGATATAACAACTTTGCAGCACTCATAAATAGTGATTACAAAAGCTCTGTAATGAGGCTTGCCAAGACAGGAGAAAATATACACATTAAATTCATAACAGATAAATTTAATGATATATCTAGGTTGAGCAGAAGTTGTTAAAATGGCTATGATAATGACAAGAGAATGTGTGAGCACTGGACCGCACATTGCCACACACTGAAAGTTAGCGCTAAAAGCAAGCCTTTTATAACCCTTGCACTACGATATTCCAAGGGGATCAAGAATGATCTATCATGTGAAGTCTGGTTGCTGATTGGTCAATAACTCGACCTCTCAAGTGAACAAGGTTGTGCTATGAATTCTTAAACTGCGCTATTTGTTGACTTGGCTTCGAGCCTACTACACTTTTATTATGTGATCTTGAGGCAGGGTTGTCAATATCAAAGTTTAAAAAGCACTATTTCGAGAGGTAAAAGGTACTAAAAAGCATTAAATAAAATTCAAAGTCCCAAAAAAGAAAAGCACCTAAGCAAAAAAAAAAAAAAAAAAAAAAAAAAAAAAAAATGAAATTCACCATAAATTGATGTAAAGCTCAAAAGATTTACATTAAAATTTTCAGTCCCAATTAAATTAAAATGAAATAACATAACTACCTTTTATTTTTACTCCAGAATATTTTGGAAAATTTCCTGATCAATTTTGATGTACAGCTGCACTTTCACACGATTTATAAACTTCCATGAATTCAATTTTCTTTAACAGTTCACTAGGTAGTTTATAATCATAACAACATTTACCATTGGTTTAAGTCCATATTTGGTATTCAAGATTTCTCTTAGCATTTCTATGCTTAATGAGTTACACTCATTTGATTTCATAAAACCAGTATGGCTAAACATTCTCTCCATATCAGCATATGGATGTGGTAAAATGAAGTGTCAAAACTAACTTGAAATTCCATTGAAAGTAAATTTTTGTCAAAATCTTTGAATCCATGGTAAAATGCTTTGCAAGGTCTATAATTCCAGGTTTTTATTGGTTTAATCCAATCTGTTACACTAAAATAACTTGTTGATTATGAAAAACGGAAGTTTTCTGGAAGATATTGTTAACTATCCATAATGTCTTCAACAAATTTTATGCATCAGTCCCTTATCTTATTTTTTTCTTGCTCAGTAAATTTATACAGGGATTTCCTTCTCAAATTGATAATTAAGATACGATTTCCAACCTAAATAATCCTACACTGAATCATTTAGTTTTTTCTTTAGCATTATATTTATTTAACTGAATGTATCAATAAGATGCTGAAGATCATTCAATAATTTAGTGAGATCTTGTGTTCTACTTCAAGTTTTTTATTAACTGTCTGAAATCCAGGAACGAATTGCTTTTAAAAAGTAGAAAACAATATTCCTTGACATAGTACATGAAATATAGGACTTTTAGCTGCATCTGAATGGTCTTAATTCCTTGTAATTTAGGGAGCTCCTCCTCCACCACAGATGCATCCACTACTCAAAAATAAATTTCTAAATCAAAGCCGCCATTTACCAAAATGTTATATAAACGAAAGTGCAATTATATCCAAACTAAAATCAGTACCCACCTAATCAATGAAGATGAAAGAGCCTGTTCTATTAACTGGAGCACGAATTTAATGTGAGAGGAGCGGAGATTGGAATTTAGGGAACAGCAGGCACAGTCATTTAAGGGAGGAAAAAGAATGTCTAATATGAAAAATTAAAACTGGAAATTGGAAATTATGAGTTAGACATTGGAAATTAAAATTTGAAAATTGAGAGCAAAAAATTAGACATTGATAATTGGAAATTTAAATTTAAAATAATTAAAATAATACATCAAAATAACAATATAATAACAAGAATGTTGTTATACCCTGCTACCTAACAATGATCTCAAATTGATTGTGAAAGTTATATTTTATAGCTTTTATTGTTGACCCCTATATATGTTAACTCATTAAATTCATTCTTTTTTTTCTTTTTATTCCACACTCTTAGTAATGTGGGCTGAATGGCCAAGTAGTGCTCTGCAGAAGCAAGCCTGAAAGTCTGCATGGTACACGGCATTTAAACTTGTTTATAATAAAGAAATTAAAAGTATTTGGAAAAAAAGAAAAAAGAAAAAGAAAGCATTTCTAAAAGCGAAATATTTCTGTGTTTAGTGGTATTCGCCCACCAAACATTTCAAATTGATAGCAATTTTCAAGTGTTTCCATTCTCGGCTAAAATTCTGTAGAAATACAGAAATTTGTACCATAGTGTTTCTTATAAAGGCAAATACTGAGCATGTAGCCAAATTTGTATACATCCTGGATTTTGAACAGAAAATTTCAAATCAAATTCTGATTCATTTTAATGGAAAAGCTCAAATTGAAGCACTAAATTGTTATAAAAAGCAATAAAATAATGTGGGCTTGTAACTCAAAGGATTGTCGCTCTGAAAATAGTAAAAAGACACTAAATTTAGTGCAGAAGCACTAAATTGGAGACCCTGCTGCCCCACCCCACACAAGTGTAATTCAATAATATTTACAAGGTCTACTTTAAAGGAAGGAATATAAAAAGAAAAGCGTAATTAAAGAGATTTTTTTGATGACCACGTAAGCAGGCATCAGGATTTATATATTTGCATACAAATGTATCCATAAACACAATTTTCTAGCTGAATGAGCTTGAGGCCTTGTAATAAGACTGGACCTTTGAATTATGCATATGATCCAGAGAAAGAGAAGAATCAATCAAGAACTAAACCCCAGAACTTTATTTATCAACTTAAAGAGCATGAAAAGCAAATTTACCCATGGTGGTATTTGAACTCAGAGAGCAGAGAACCAGAATGACTACATCAAGGCTGACATTTTAATGACACTACTACTTCATCACTTTCATAATATGATATAAACAGCTTGGGGAAAATATTTAAAAATTAATCTATCTCTGACTTATCGTTATAGAATTTTCATATAGCCCTGGCATCCATCCTATAATTTGGTGCAGAGGTGGATGCTTACAATCTGGGGTCAATCTCCTGATTTGCTTATAATGCATATTATTCTATCATGATAATTTTCATTGTCAATAACTACTGACAACAGAAATGTTAGTTTGTGTTGTTGAGGGTAAAATTTCACAGTTTCCTCCCAGTATTTTCGACATCCTCAGTGAGAAACTTTCAAATTCGTCATTGGAACAGGATGACGTAAATGGATTAGTGTGCAGTATTTTCAGAAAACTGTGAATGTAGGAAAAAAAGATTTCAGTAACTAATTATTTTATAGTGAAAAGTTAAGTCAAATGTTACTACTATCAAGTTTTAATCAGCCCACTATAAAGAACATACATGACAGCCAAATAGACAAACCAATAAAATAAAATTATATTAGGGTACAATCACGAAATATTGCATGATTTGATTGTCAGTAGGCATTTTTCTCTATTATCTAGACGTATCAGCATTTTAATTTCTAATTATCACGAGATTTGTCAAGATGAGAGCTTAAAGGCAGGAAATGAGCAAACATAAAAACAAAAATAAAATAATGAACATAGAGTGACTATTTATTATATATTTCTTGCGATTTAGCTGATAAATCACAATGGTAAAAAGTATCTATAATATTGAAGGAACAAGGAGAGTTTGACTGAACATGATCTGTCGAGGAATTGCCTACTATATGATTGCTATTCTGAGATCAAATTCCACTGAGTCAGTTTTGCTTTTCACTCTTCTGTGATAGATTAAAGGATAGTACCTGTTGATTCTTATAATTGATTTATATTTTTATGATGCATCTCAGATGTGAAAGGAGTTATAATAGAAGACAACAGACTGGATCTTTTTAATTTTCTTCTCACCATCAGAATTTTTCAAATTTTTAACATTGATGTAACTTAACATACTTGATGACAAAAAATCCCTTAGCATACTCGATGACAAAAATCCCAAAAGAGCATGAAAAGCAAATTTACCCATGGTGGTATTTGAACTCAGAGAGCAGAGAACCAGAATGACAACATGAAGGCTGACATTTTAATGACTCTGCTACTTCATCACTTTCATAATATGGTATAAACAGTTTGGGGAAATTAAAAGCAAAACAAGGTTAAAAGCTTTTTGAAGTTATGTAATTTTAGCCTCTATTTCTGACATACAGGAATTCGCAATTATCTGCTTCTCATTTGAAGGAAAGGCAACACTCATGACCTTTTTTAGGGAGCACTGTGGTAATAATGGAAAAGGAAGAAGAAACCACAACACATAAGATGCTGCTATAGGATGTAGTATATCGAGATAGTATTTTATCCTCTGACTGAGGGTCTGATCTGAATGACTACATCAAAGTAGACTGCACTAAAAGCACCAAATAGCCAGGTGGTCATTGACAGGGTGATAGATTATGTCAACCACTATAAAACAGGCTCAATCTATCTGATGGGCTTATGCATTATTTTCATGCACCAAATTTTTCCTACCAAACTTGGAATAACTTGAAGTGAGATTTAAAATTTTAACAGCAGACCAGATGATGATTTAAAAATGACAGACAATTCTTATTTTCTTTGGAATCATCATCATTGTTAAATTAATCTTATTGTTAAAGAGAATTAAGAGATGTCTTAATGCGGGCTCAATGTCACAACCTCCTGCCACAATAAGAGGCAAATTCATGGGAAACCAAATTCCAGACTTTTTATAAGCTTGCAAAAACAGCTTTGCAAATATTCTCAATTTTAGGTGAGAAAATGAAAAACTTATTTTTGACTGACAACGCCTAACAAAAATGGATCCAAAAAACGATGGCTATAAAAGGTGTCAACAGGTGTTTTAATAGAGTTCAGGGATGTAGTGTTGCTAGCTCTGCCAGCAATTTTGAGGAAGGGGTACAATGATACCATCATCCATAGTACTTGAATGGTACATTAATTTAATGACCCAGACAAAATGAAAAGCAAAGTTAACCACTATTGAGTTTAACTCAGAGCATAAAGAGCCAAAACAGATAATGCAAAGTATTTTTTGCGACACTCTAATGGTTCATCCAGTGGACCACTTAATTGACTAGAAATAAATTTAGGTACAAAGTAACTAAAATATCTCTCCAAGAAAGGGAAAAATAAAGCAATATCTACTATAAGTTCAAATAATTACCAAAATCAAGTAGACAGTTTGACTCTGGTCTTTAAATAGGTATTACCGATCAGTGTCATACCAACACAAGTGTACCCTGCTGATCTTGTTACCTCATAACTTCCAGAAAATGAATATTTTTGATGAAATTTTTGATAAAAAGGCTCCAGATGGTATGGATTCCAGTTATATCGGAATTTGTTGTGAAAAAATTTTCCAAGGGAAAATTCACATGAGTATATTTGTGTATTTATGCCCAGTCAGTAACCACTTAAAGGCGGTGAGCTGGCAGAAACGTTAGCATGCCGGGCAAAATGCTCAGCAGCATTTCGTCTGTCTTTACGTTCTGAGTTCAAATTCCACCGAGGTCGACTTTGCCTTTCATCCTTTCGGTGTTGATAAATTAAGTACTAGTTACGCACTGCGGTTGATGTAATCGACTTAATCCCTTTGTCTGTCCTTGTTTGTCCCCTCTATGTTTAGCCCCTTGTGGGCAATAAAGAAATAAGTAACCACTCAGCAGCTTCACTCCTGATTCACATTTTGAGTATAACAAAGCTGACAGCCAAATGTCAATATTTGACTAGCACTAATGAGTCAGCTTTGCATAATATTTAATCCTTTATTTTCTATCTCTTACACCATTTCCCTCTATCTAAGGCAACATCAACACACAGACATATATCCAAAATGTCACACAGTGGGTTCCAACATGGGACTTCATGGATACGAAACCAACTTTTAAACTATTCAATCATGCTGCAGCCTTACTTTCTTTACATAACAACTCATTAAAAGAGAATAGTCAATAAAATGTGAACAATTAAAGTGAGAAGTCAACATACTTATTAGACGGTTACTAACCTTTTTAGGATTCACAAGTCATTGGCCTTTATCATAGAAGCTAGAGGAATTTCTAATCAGCAATATACTATTAACCGGTGACTGACTGATCTGGTTGGCCCTTTATTGATGATAAAATATTAAGGATGTATTTCCCTTTTTTTTAATATCTCTTACTTACTGACTCGTGCTTCATATTATATTTTTTTTGTTGTTTTTACCTTTTAAATATGATTGTCTATTGTCGTTATATAATTAAATTTAAACTTGTTTCACTTTCGTTTTCGATTTTGTAAACTGAGAACACATTAAATTTTGAAATGTATGAAAAATAAGCAACATTATGATAATAAATGACATATAAGAAACAAAATACAAGGAAGTCAAGACGATTATTATAGTTAAAATATGAAAATTATGATAATAATGTCGTGAATTATGTAATATATAATCGATTTAGGTGTTGAATATAATGGCTTAAAGTGACACAAACTATTCATTTGCTGATTTATGGTTGTCGTTTTAGCCTATAAATATATTATGTGCTAGTGCTGAAAAGCAAGATAGAAGTATATAATGCTGATATAATATGCCATATTACTGTATATTTTTCTATATTTTATTTGCAATCTCTTGATATAAAAATATTTTACAGGTGCCTGCCAAAAGTAGGACTAATCAGAGTTAGTGAAGTAGGTGGCCATTGCTTTGTCACTTACGTCGTAGCACATCTTTGGTTATCTGCATGTATCACTAGAGTTTTTCATCATTTAGGATTAAAATTGAATGACTGTATATATATATATATATATATAAATATGAAACAGTCTGATATGGTTTCAGACGACTTAAATTTTCGCAGGTCTCTAAGAGAAGCTCGTCTCTTTCAGGCTTTGGATTGCTGTATGGAGAGATATAGGAAGTCCAAGATTGCTACCAAAGATAGGCTGCTATTTGTCAAGGTTGGTCACATGGTGTTGACAAGGGATATCACTTGTTCAGCGACAACAGTTCCTTTAGAAAGGGAAAGGAGCTGTCATTGCTGAGCAAGTGATATTCTTTGTCAATGCCATGTGACCTGCCTTGACCAATAGCAGCCTGTCTTCCGTTAGCCATCTTGGACTTCCTGTATCTCTCCATACGACAATCCAAATCCTGAAAGAGATGGGCTTCTCTTAGTTGCCTGCGAAGCTTTAAGTCATGCGTAACCATTTTAAATAATACATGCTATTCCTACGAAATGTGTTGAGTGCACTTTCCTTTTGTTTGTCCAATCACACATGTATATATATATATATATATAT
>NC_068983.1:111921788-111932642 GCF_001194135.2 Octopus bimaculoides
TATATATATATATATATATATATATATGTAAGTATGTATGTATGTATGTATGTATGTATATGTGTGGGTGTGGGTGGGTGTTTGTGTGTGTGTATGTGTGTGTGTGTGTGAGTGTGTGATCATGGATCATTATGTGTGGTTGATTGCTACTGCTGTCCCAGCTCTTTACATAAAATGTAAAAAGAGTGAAACAATTATAGGAGTATTTACATAAAAAGTGAATAGTGTATATATACTTCAGTAAAGTCTAAATTTTAAAACTCTGACAATACACCTAACAAAGCAAATATTGAAATACAAACCACAAAAACAAAACAAAGACAGAACATGCAAATAAAGTATTGTCTATGTTCAGAGTTCATATATGCAAAATTCTGAGAAACACATACAAATACAGAAAGCAGCTCTTAGAAATGAATGTTACGAGAACAGTGAGTAATACAAATGCATAGATGGTGTATAATCGGTCAGAGATATGGCAGACCATGTAATATGAATGTCTATGTGAAATTGACTGCAAGGATATAAATGTCTGCTGCAAGGATATAAATGTGTTTGTGAACAAATGATGTTTTGCAGGGCAGGTGAATTTTCTTTGTCCCTTTTTAATATTAATAGAAACAAAGTAAAAAGTAAATATAAAAACATGCACAGATAAACTTTTCGACAGTCTCTTCTGTGAAGTTACGTGTGCAAAATTGTTTGGTTGCAATTCATTGTGCTGCCGGATTCTACTGGGCTGTGAAAACTGTCTGTTCCATGTTATTCTGCTATTTCTGCTGAAGAAATTTTTCCACGCCCTTGATATTAAATATACTTACAATAAACTGTAAAATATAATCAGTGTTTGCTGTCTGTTGGGTGACACTCATCCATCTTGGATTATGATGCTTAGGTTATAGGTTGAAGATTGGCATATATAATGAAGGGTCTTCCTTCCTAGGAATGGTGTTAGTGCATTATTGGCAAAGGAAGCTGCCGATTTCCCACATTTAAGCAGCTAACTTGAAAGAACATTGTTGAATACACTGAATGAACGATTTCTTGAAGTGCTTTGGTAATGAGAGTTTGAGTGCACAAAATAACAAGGCAAGTGCCATTGCATGTGTCTGTCAGAGGCTGAATTTTGTCTTCAATCGTCTAGTAAAAATTTGCCAGTTCATAGGAAATGGGATTGATGAAAGAAAGGGGGTAAGCTACTGCATTAGAAGTATTTGAACAGGAAATATCCATAATATTATGTGAAGTCGTCATTTTTTAAATGGAAATTAGCTGGAATCACTCACATGAAAGGATATGAATAAAATTCGCTCCAAAATTATTCATTCGAGAGAAGAAAAGACTTTGCTCAGAGATGAAAGTTGGCTTTGTTACTTCTAGCAACGAAAGATACACCTAAGCCTTTTTAACATCATAGCTTAAAAAGATAGGGGTTGTGGTATTAAGAATTGTATGTGCAGAAATGTCTGCTGCCTTTGATCTTTCCTTGTTGGTTGTTGTAGATATGGTGACAAGTTAATGTTCACGTGATTGTGATGTCTGACTTTGACCAAAGTGCTTCATCCTTGGCATCCGCAACAAATGTAGCATGGTCATTCATGCTCAACATCCAATGAAGAAAATCTTCTTCAAACTCATCACCTTCAAAGGCATCAACTCTAGCAATGTAGTGAAAGATTCTCGATTTTTTCCCAAGGACTTTGACTATGACAAAATTACCTTCAATGATACTCTAGTCATCTCCTCCAGAGTCATCAGTGTCATCATAAATTGTTTCCATCTCAGACTCACTTTCACCAGATGATGAACTGTCATCATATGGCATAATTTTGCTCTTGATTCTTGTGGTCTTTGTGAACAGAGATTTCTTTGCTGTGGCAGTGCATTTCTTGGCTTCATTGTTCCTTTCTCTGACTACTTTTGCTTCTGTAGTATCATTTCTAAGTGGTGTGTCAATCAGTATTTTAACACAATCTTGCTTTCTGTTGGAAGCTTTCACCTTCCAGGGACTTGTTTAGGTAAAGGCTGTATATCCCAGGGTGATGCATATGAAGATGATGGACCAGCATCCAAGGTTATAATACCAGACACAATGTTTACAATAGGGTTCCCTGCTGGGCCTGCAGGATTCGTCAGGGTTCATCAGGGTTCGTTGTGGATTCATCAGGGTTTGTGGATTCATCAGGGCTCATGGATTCATCAGGGTTCATTGCTGGGCCTGCTGTGTTTCCATTTGGATCTGAACTTGCATGACATTCTGTCTGTGACATCTGCTGGTGCATAATCTCCATCTGAAAATATGTCTCTATTGAATGGCAGAATTCCTGTGCTCTGAAAACCAGCAAGAATATTGCATGGCACACATGCCAACACATGAGCTTTGTCCACTAAAAGAGGAACATCATAGATAGACACCATTTTGCCACGATTGGATCACATCCACCCATCCATCACTCGTAAGTAGGCTCTTTTGTATGGTCCATACGTCACCTTGTCTAAAGGTTGAAATTTGTGGGATGTGTGTGTGGGTATTGATAACAGTACAATGCCATTTGCCTTAACCTTCTCAACTACTGCTTGTAAATATGATCTTCATGATTATCTAGAATGAGCAACACCTTTCAGTCTGGGGAGCAACGTGTTTGTTTCACAAAACGATCGAGGTACTTCACAAAAGTTTGTTTATTGATCCATCCTGATCTGGTGGTTGCTCAGTCAGAGCTCACTGGTGCTCCGTGTATGAAATGATTATGATAGTTTACGCAGAGAAAAATCAGAAAGGGCAGAAGCACTCCACCACCAGCTTTGATAGCATTAACAACAATCACCAATTCACCTCTTTCACCCAATGTGACTAAGCCAACTTCCTTGACGTCCCTTTCGGTGATGGAGGTTCCAAGCTTTTGTACAGTATGGCATCCTGTTTCATCAAGATTGTATATATCCTGTACTTCAAATCTGTGTTGATCCATTACTTTGGCAAGGTTATTGTAAGACAGGCCCACAGTATGATGATTAAATGCAGTTGCTCATGCTTATGAAATTGCCTCTGGGTTGGGAATAGAAAGGTTAAAGTGACTTTTGAAGCCCAACCAGAAACTTTCCCTTGCTTTTTTGTTTGCTTTCCAGTTATCAGGAACATCAGTTCTGTTCCTCACAGCATATTCATATGATAAGCTTTGATATTTGCCTTTGGAAAGCCCATGATAGCTTGCTACTAATGTTTTTATGTGATCTGCTAGATTGCTTTCCATTTCTGGAAGAAATGCCATATTCTTCAGTTGACAATTCTTATATCCACTTTCTCCTTGAGGATCAATTTTCTGTCTATCCATAAAATGCTTGAGTGTCATTTGGTCTACATCAAATGCTCATGTGGCAGCCCAAACACCTTTCTCCTCTTGGATTGCTTTTGCTGCTCAATTAAGTAATACCACATCACTCCCATGGTTCGATTTCCATTTGTAGATCTGTGGCATCGTCTGAAAAAAAATGTAAATAGTATCTTAATTTAGAGAAAAGAACAATTGAGCCACGGATCTAGTCTCTTAATGATCAATGGCTCATCTCTCCCCAAGTTGGCCATTTTGACATGTACTTTGACTCACTTCAAAGCAGTTGTATCAAATTCAATCAAAATCTCCTCAACAAATCTACAATGCATAAGCGACATGTTGCCTACAATGCCACAAAAATAACTATTCCTAGATAAATGATAGAAAGGGCTTTACTTCTAATTCTAAAATCCACTTTCTTGAGCAATTTAGAGTTTTTCCTTCATCTCATGTCCACAGAGCTGTTATGCAACTATTTGCCTTAACTGAAAAGAAAGATATGTGACACTCTACCAACAGAAGGCATTTGAGCTTTTTTTTCTGGAATGCAAGTGATAGTTCTAGGGGATGGATCAACTCTCCTTTTGGCTCAACTCATCTGGATCTCCCCTAAGTGAGCTTTTGAGAAGCATGTTTAATGAAAATATCAGGAGGCATTTTTATACAAAATATTTTAATTTATTAAAGGATATCGAGAGCTGACAAGTAGTATGAGAGTAGCTGTGTATGTGCATGAGTCAGAGAAAGATTTGAAAATATACTGCTCATGATGGGATCAGAATTGAGGGCTGATATAATTCAGAGCTAGCAGTGCAAAGTTGGTGTGAAAAACAAAGAGGATGTTCCCATGCTGAAGAGGCAATATTGCTTGTCAGCTATTTTTCCACTAACTGGTTAAAACGTCCACCTCTCTTCTTGTGCAGAGAACTGCTTTTGGCATTAATACATGCCCAGCCCTGATTGGTCGGAGTTGCCATAGCAAAACTGTGCTACAACGCGATAACAAAAATAGCTCTCTTGACTCGCTACAAGGTTTTGAATCACCACCACACACACACACACACACAACACACACACACACACACACAATGCACACACACACACACACACACACACACACACACATACACACACACTTCACTGCATTAACCAGATAATTGGATGTTGTTATATGCCATTAGTCATAATGTGCTTTCTTGCATTGTTGTAGCTCTTAAATAATGTGGACTCACCTATGGCATATAAGGGACTGAGTTATTGATATTTGACCCAAACGGGACACCAGTCCATCACAGGTTAGCTCATTTGCAGCTGTGTGGACTGGAGCAACATGAGGTGAAGTGTTTTGCACAAGAATACAATATATAATACCTCCCTGTTTTGACATTGAAACCATGATCTTGGAATTGTGAGTGCAACACCTTAACCCGTAAGCCACATGTTTTCACACATACATACGGCGTATATATTATTCAAATGATTGATATCGATTTGTTCATTAAATATTTAAAAAAATAAGTAATCAACTGAGGCGTGTTTGCAATTAAAAATTCAATGAAATAGTTTATTTTTCTAATAAACAATGTTTCACAGACTTTTCTTATTCCTGACTTTTTCATGATTTTAGCTATTTTAGACTTAAGGATAAAATAAGGTTATATACACGTCATGTCCTTGGCTATGTGATTTAGGTGCTGTGGCTATGATTAAATGTGTATTGTTATGTTAGTATGATGCTAAGCTGCATGTTGTCCTATAATAAACTCATCTTCAAACCTTGTTTAACACTTATTTTTTACAGAAGTATATCACAATATTTACATAATTATAGAGATGCTTATCAGTAATGTATTGTGCTAGAAGTAGAGAGAGGCAGGGAAAATATTCTGTTCTTCCTGGCTGACAATTCCTTTAACCCAAGGTTGAGCTGTGACCAAGTAATTTTCACTTCTTAAGTACTCTGATTTGTTTTGACTAAGAACTGGCTGGCTATTTATTTATGCGGTGAGAGATGAAGACATTGTGTTCATGGTACATGCTGAGAAAAGTACTTTGAAGATGAAGTAATTTTTTTTAAATGCAGGTTGAGCAGGGACCAAGAATCCTGCTTCCATCTAACTTCTCTGGAACTTTCTCTACCCTCTGTGCTGATTCTGGTGCACTTTTGCTTTATATTACCTCAATTCACAGGGAACATCTGGAGCATGATAGCACATTCTCTGATATGGGGTGATGTTTCTGCAAACTGATTGGTTAATATTCAGAGCACATCATCTGATCTAAGTGGGGTTTGATTCTAGTTAATAGAGCTCTAATTTTCAATTCTGGGCTTCCTGTCATGATAAAGTTACAATTAATACCTTAGTATCTTCAAACTTCAAATCAATTAATGTTAATTTTTCTATGTTTGAAAAGGTGACAAAGTGGCAGAATCGAAAGTATGCTGGGAAAAAATGAGTAGCAGTATTTCTTATGTATTTACATTCTGTGTTCAAATTCCATCAAAGTTGACTTAGCCTTTCATCTTATTGGGGTTGATAAACTAAGTACCAGTTGAGTACTGGGTCTATCTAATCAACTTACCCACTTCCTTGATGTTCCTGGTCTTGTGCCAAAATTTGAAACCAATAATTCTATGCTTAAAATGTTTATATTTAGAAATCTTTATAAGTGCTCATTTTTGAAGATGGATAAAATGTATGAGAATTACTAGAAAAATACCTAGTTCTCAAAAATGTAATGAGTCCAAATAAAATAAATAAAGATGTTTTGCAAAAACAGCTAAGTTATTAGTCCCAATTATAAATTTTTGCTTTTAGTAATCAATATATTTCATCAGTAGAATGCCACCACTGGTGGAAAAATATATATATATAGCACACAAAGAATAGGTAGGCATCATCGTCACCATTTTAATATCTCCTTTCCATAAGGCAGTGAGCTGGCATAAACGTAAACACGTCGGGTGAAATGCTTAGCGGTATTTTGTCTGTCTTTATATACTGAGTTCAAATTCTGCCGAGGTCAACTTTGCCTTTCATCCTTTCGGAGTCAATAAATTAAGTACCAGTTGCATACTGAGGTCGAGCTAATCCACTAGCCCCTCCCCCAAAATGTCTGGCCTTGTGCCTAAAGTAGAAAAGAATATCTCCTTTCCATGCTTACATTGGTTAGATGGAATATGTTAAGGCAGTTACTTTTTGATGGATGGATACCCTTCCTGTTGCTAGGAAGCACTTGTTTCCAAGCAAGATATTATTTTCTCAAGTGTGGACATGTTTTTACAGAAAACTGGAAATGAAGAGCCCCACTTGAATGACAAGTGGTTCCCATTTACAACAATCACACAATGTCAAGGTAAGGAGATAGAAGCATATACATACATACGAACATACATACATACATACATACATGCATACATACATGCATACATACATGCATACATACTTACATACATACATACATACAGAAGTTTATTATTCAGTATATATGTGCAATGTGTATGTCTAAATATGCAATATATATATGAGAATACACATATAAAACAAAACAAATCTGCACATGCACTGAATCCCAAAACTGCACACATACACGCATACATGCAAAAATACACTGTTGATGTTGTTGAAATTCCAATGAAGGAGCTTTGGATCAGGGTTAGAAGCTGATTCTTTCTCTATTGGAAGGAAATCTTGAAATAAAACTGAATAATAGCCTGCATACATACATACATACATGCATACATACATACACACACACATACATACATACATACATACAAATGTAGATATGTGTGTGTATGGGTGTATGTGTCTACAATTGGTTTCTTTCAGTTTTCATCAGTGAAATCCATTAACATGGCTTTGGTTAGAAAGAGTTATAATAGAAGACACTTGTCCAAGGTGCCAAGCAGTTGGATTGAAACCATACCATGTGGTTGAAAAGCAAACTTCTTAAGCATATAGACATACCTACATCAAAAGAAGATGCACTTCATCAAATGAAGTGGGGATCCATAGAATGAAAATATAAAATGTCAAGACAAGACAGCAATTGTCGAACTACAAACAGAACAACAGGAAATATATAAATGACAATTAAACTCAAAAAAAGAGGAAAGAAATGATCATCCATGAGACTGCTACATGGCGGAAGTGTTTCATTGAGTAATTGACCAAATCATCATGAGTATTGGTGAGCAATTTTTGAACAACTGTGAAGTCATAAAAGATATAGCATGTTTTGATCCACATCATTTAGGGGAACTCTAAAAAAATTCCTTATCATCAGAAGTACTGGCAAACATCTGCAATCATCTAAGTCTGGTCAAGCAAAAGTTCTGCAAAAGATTGTACTTTTTTTATCTTAAACTTTGACTGCACTTCAAAATCTTTGAATGAAGTATTTGCAACAGACCTTTAGAATCAGAGTCAAACATACTTCAAACACATCCTGTTATAAATTCAAGTTCACATTGCATTTCCGTAAAGTCGTGTAAGAATTCTTTGCTTTTTCTATATCCTATATAATTATTCATAGCATGCATCTGCATACTCAAATTTATTCTTAGTTTAGCATTCATGCAATTCTGTGATGAATGTGCATTCAGTAAGTTAAAAAGAGTAAAACTCAATTATGCTCCATGCTGTGAAATGGTATGCTCAAAACTCTTATGCTAATGAGCTTTGTAAAAGATTTACTTCCTGAAATTTCTATGTATGGTATTCTTTTTTTTTTCTTCTTGAAAAACAACACAGGTTTTTAGATTGCTTGCTCTCTTGGTGGTTTCTGCTTTGAAAATAGATAGATTGCTTATTCTGTGAATACTATTTTATTCTGAAAAATATCCATATCATCTAACTTTAATAAACAGAATACTGAAGAAATGGAGCATCTTATTTACCCATTTAATAGTATTGCTTTTATTTGATTCATTTGTTAAAGTTTATGATTAGGTAGGCCTTTTTACATGTTTTACCCTGTAGAAAGTTTAGAGACAGTTTATCCTTGCAATTAATTGTCACAGATATTTTTATGGACATATTTTATAGGAATCACTAGTCATCAGTATACTATTAACTTATGCTAAACTTTAACATCAACATTTTATATAAATCGCAAGTCACCAGTATACTATTAACTCATACTAACCTTTACTGTAGAAACTGCAAAATGACTATGAATGTATATGCATGTATGGTTGTATGTTTGTATGTATATATTTATGTATGTGTGTCTCTTCTGTATTTAATCATTAAAATTCTTCCTCTGAAGAAGGAGCTGGTTTCTAACAAAGATACAAAGTTGCATCTTTGGAATGTAGATAATGGAAACAATGTCACATTTTAAACATAAGAAAAGTCTTGCATAGTTTTACTATTCCGCATACAGATTGTATTTATAATGTGCAAGTCAGTTGGTTGATTTCTTTTTCTGAAAATCCAAGCTTATCCACTCTGACAGTTAAGCATTTACTTACAAAACCTAGTGCTTCAATTGTTATTGGTATAAATGTAAATTTGTAATCCAGATATATAATTGTTAAACAGAACAGCATACATTAAGGCAAGGCAGACATCTCAAGTCATATACAATATTATCATTGGAAAAAATTCAAAATCTTACAGCTGTTTCTGGGATATCCATGAGAATGGGATATTCCATCATCAGAGACAAGTAAAGAAAAAAATAGGGAAAATGAGAATGGTATATATTAATAAGATGTCAACGTGGAGGAAGCGAGTAAAAGAATAAAATGGAAAGAAGGAAGAAAAAAGAAGCATAAAAGTTCATAATTCAACTTTCTGAAGTTATAGAAATCAGATCATGAGTCCTAAGGTGCAATCCTGCATAGATCCATGAGCATAAGTCCTCTGTGCAACCCACATGGATCTATGCAGGGTTGTACCTAAGGACTCATACTCTAGTTTCTATAACTTCGGAATGTTGAACTATGAACTTTTATGCTTCATTTTTCTTCTTTCTTTCCATCTCATTATTCATTTATTCACTTCCTCTATGTTGTCATCTCATCAATAAATACCATTCTCATTTTCCCTATTTTTCCCTATTTGTCTCAGATGACAGAGTATCTCATACTTGAGGATATCCCAGAAACAGCTGCAGATTTTGAATTTTTTCCGATAATAATATTGTATATGACTTGAGATGTTTGCTTTGCCTT
Source organism: Octopus bimaculoides (assembly GCF_001194135.2). Lineage (NCBI taxonomy): Eukaryota > Metazoa > Mollusca > Cephalopoda > Octopoda > Octopodidae > Octopus > Octopus bimaculoides. The sequence continues at coordinate 111,931,308 of NC_068983.1, forward strand.
AATGTTTGCTGCCCTGTTTAACAATTGTACATCAACTGCATTTAAAATCTGCAATGGCTCCATAACTACCATCTCGGCTATAACTTTGAAGCTCTAGTAATCCGTTACAGCATTTACATAGCGTACCTAATTGTTTAGATCACCTGTGAACTAAACCCCCATACTTTGTGTATATATATGTGTCTATGTGTTTGTGTGTGAGTGTGTGTGTGTATGTATATGTATATATATATATATATATATATATGTATGTATGTATGTATGTATGTATGTACTTATCTTTTATTTTTTACTTGTTTCTGTCATTAGACTGTGGCTATTTTGGGAGACTACCTTGAAGAATTTTAGTCAAACAATTTAACACTCGTATTTATGTTCTTAAGCCTTATAATTATTCTATTGGTCTCTCTTGTTGAACTACTGGTTATAGAGATATAAACACATCAATATTGGTCGTCAAGCAGTGGTAGAATACAAATACAAAACACACACACACACACACACACACCCACACACACACACACACTCACACTCACACACACACACACACACACACACACACACACACACACTCAGATATACACATGATGGGCTTCTTTGAGGTTTAGCCTTAAAAAATCTACTCACCAGGCTTTGATAGGTTGAAGTTTATAGTAGGAGACACTTGGCCAAGGTGCAAGGTGTCACACAGTAGGACTGAACCCAGAACCTTGTTGTTGAGAAACAGGCTTCTTACCACACAGATATGCCTGCCAAGAAATATAATTTTATTCTTTGTAGTTGTTGGAACTATTTGAGGGGTATTAAAAGCCCCACTAGCATTGACATAATTCATGATGGATCAATGATAAGACTTTTACACTGTTTTCAACATCATTATATTCCCTCACTTTTTAGATTTATTAATCATTCTTAGTCTTGCCAATTGATTAGAACATTCACTGCTGAGGTCTTCTTAAATAAAAACATGTCTGTTATTTTCACCAGTTGGTTTTAAAATCCAGCTCCACAGCAATCTATAGTGTCTGTATTATTGAAAAATTTCAATCAACTGATCTTATCACCCTTAATATTATTTTTGTCTTTTTTTTTTATAGATTTTAAACACTGTTGTATGTACTTTTTGTCTACTAATTGCTTGAATAATCTCGGTCAAAGTTTTCCATACTATTTTACATATATGAAACCATATATATATGTGTGTGTGTGTGTGTGTGTGTGTGTGTGTGTGTGTGTGTGTGTGTATGTGTCTGCTAGTACATATACATACATACATACATACATACATATATATATGCATACTTTCATATATACATACATACATATATGTGTGTA
>NC_068983.1:111933383-111934282 GCF_001194135.2 Octopus bimaculoides
TATATATATATATATTCTATTGCTTCTTTACATTCTTCTTTTCTTTCTTCCTTTTTTTTTTAACGAAAGACAAATTCAGATTTTAATTTGATTTACACTACACAAAATGAACAAAAATCCAGATATTGAAAATATCATCTCACAAAACATTGATGATAAGAAGCAACCAGCCAAGATAGTTAAAAGTCTGTAGTATATAGTCAGTGATATAACCTTTATACAAAATTGTTTCATAGAACAGTGAGTCTAACCTTACCAACACCTCAGTTATATTAGTTTATCACATTCAGCAGTAACATGCTGATATATTATACTCCAGTAAAAACTGTAATAGAACTCAGTCATGGGAAGAAGTGATGTATCATGCAGATAATTATCTGATAACATTTCACCTATATTAGTTTTCTCATCTATTGATTTTATATGCCAAGATAGATAAATATATATACATATATACTACACTCACACACATGCACAAACACATATACAAACTTACATACAGACACAAACATACATACATACACACATGCAAATATGGATGTGTGTATGTATGTTTATTTCTATTACCATCATTGCCATAACCATTTTAGTGTCAATTTTTTTTTGTCTTTTTGTTTTGTTTCTTTGAGGAGTTTTTTTTTGTCTATGCTAGGCAGAATTAAATAGATCTGTAATACATCTTTCCAGTAATCTCGATCCTGTCTTACGAGATCTATGAAGTCCTGTCTTCTCACAACTCTATCTAACAATTCCATCTCTTTATTTATCTACATCTTCTATAGGTAACTTCTACCACAGAGCTAAGGGATTTGCCATCAATCAAGTATTATCTTTTCACATCACATGTACATATCAACCCAACCATCTCTCCCCCTCTCTCTCTCATATATATATATATA
>NC_068983.1:111934472-111938382 GCF_001194135.2 Octopus bimaculoides
ATATATATTTACATGTATGCATGTATATATATATATATATATATATATATATAAATCAATACCTATTAAGATCTGTAGTTCTGTCCTTTCCTTGCCAGTAACCTTCCTAATGAGTTCACATTGTGTGGAGAAGAGGTTACTTTCAACTTGCACTTCTCCAATTTGTGCTGATCCCTTGATTTCTGTGACTAGGGTTTATTACCTTAAAACATTTATATTTCTTCCACATATCTAACATATCTAACAAAATCCAATTTTTTATATGGACAGAGGATCCCTTATTCATCAACAATAATCATTTCTACATTTTTTTTATCTCACAGAAACTTGGACTGTGTGACATTAGAAACTGCATCATAAGCTTTTTGTGATATGCTGATTGTTTGAGTGGTTCATCTAATTCAATCTCTTTTTGTTAAACCAGAAAATTTTGTGTATTTTACGTTCCAGTGCTTTTGTAATTTGGACATTTTTACTCTTTCACCCTTTTACTTGTTTCAGTCATATTTTACTGTGACCATGCTGGAGCACCATCTGAAAAGGTTTTAGTCAAAGAAATCAACTCCAGGACTTATTCTTTGTTAGCCTAGTACTTATTCTGTTGGTGTCTTTTGCTGAACCAGTAACTTATGAGCATGTAAACATACCAACATTGGTTGTCAAGCGATGGTGAGAGAACAAACTCAGAGACAAAAACATACACACACACACACATGCATACACACACACATATGTATATATATGATGGGCTTCTTGTAGCTTCCGTCTGCCAAATCCACTCACAAGGCTTTGGTCATCCCAAGGCTATAGTAGTAAACACCTGCCCAAGGTGCCGTGCAGTGGGACGGAGCCTGGAACCATGTGGTTAAGAAGCAAGTTACTTACTACACAACCACTGTAGTTGTTTTGCAGACATGTCTTAGTGGTTTAGAAGCTCATTGCCACCACATGCTTTTGGGTTAAGTCCCACTGTATGTCACTTTGGCCAAGTGTTGCCTACTATAGCTCCAGATCAACCAATGCCTTGAGTGAATTTGGTAGACAGAAACTGTATGGAAGCCCACCATATGTGTGTGTGTGGGGGGGTTCTGTTTGTTCTTCCACTATCACTTGACAACCAGTGCTGGTTTATTTGGATTCTTCTACCTTAGCAATTCAGCAAAAAATGCAATAGAATAAGCACCAGACTGTAAAAGAATGAGTATATGGGTAAATTTGTTTAACTAAACTCTCCAAGGTAGTGGCACCAGCATGACTGCAGTCCAATGACTAAAACCAATAAAAGGTAAAATAACATTTATGCTTGTCTTTTCTTTTCCTGCATTTTAAGCAAGACCATTTTGCAAATGATATTTACTAATCTGTATTTAACTCTAGGCTATATGCACATTCTTATCTTTCAACTCAAGCCAAGTCCTTTTAGCTGCAAAATAATCTTGTTCTCTTGTTGATTTATTTGTGGAAATCTAATCAGCATATGAATGTTTTCATTGACATCCAATTTTCATTTTGTTTCTGATGGTCTCAATGATTAATATGAATAAGTTACTTTAAATTCATTGCTAAATTTTTATGTGATGTTAATCAAAAGCTTTATATTATTTTACATGACCTAAACAATTTCCAGGAACCATGTTTTGAATTCTTTTCTTACTGACAATAAAGTTCTAATTGTGAAATCATGTCAAAGGTACTCTTTAAGATGTAACACCCATGAAATCTGAGATAACTTGAGATGAGCTTTGTTAGCAAGTGAAGTTCAATATTGGGTACAAAATAGAATAATTTCATATGGATTATAATAATATTTCTTTCAAACTTCACTTTTGTTACATTTATTAAAACTCCAAATAATCCCTCTCAACACTTGGCTGGGATACTCTTCTACCACTCCTGTTCATGATCAGAGATGTACATATTGTCAGCCACTAAGGGGTATGCTCAACTGGTTAAGGTCAAACAACTGACAAGCAAATCTGTGGCATTGAGCATAATATTTGCTGCAACAGTATTTCTGCTTCAGTAACTGAAATGTAATGGAATCTGACTGAAACATTGAATCTGCCTGAATTGTAATGGAAAATAGGTAAGTTTCAAAACAGTGATGTCCAGGATTACAAAAGTAAAGTTTTGAAGGGAATAGCAGTCATTTCATTAGATTTCTAGCTAGAAGCAAATAGCAAGTAACACTTACTGACCAAAAACAAAAAAAAACATTAAAATTTTGTTATACAGTGTTATTCAATTTTGTGAGCTTATTTTCACACTGACTGATACTTTTCTTGTTTTGTTCAACTTACTTTTATCCTGCATAGCTTTGTGAATAAGCATTTAAAACATGTTTTTTATCTTACTCCACTACTTAACCCATTTGTTACCATATGTCTGCTGAAGCACACTGTCTTAATTTCAATTAATTTTCTAAATAATGAAAAACTTTATAAAATAACTGTGATCTTATTAATCTGGTGTTTGAAAAATAAATTAAAATTAAATTTTCTGGAAGGTTTTTACATTAGATCACTTTAAAACATGAAGTTTGTATAATACAACAAAAGGCAAGTGTGTTGGTATCAAAAGAGTCAAGATCCCTTATCAAGCTACCATTCCTGTCATGTAAATATAGATAGCATACTCTACCACAATCTCATGAATCTCAGATAGGACAACACAACCTGGAAATGTCATGCATCAGCAAATAAGCACCTAACCATCAGTTCCATTTAACTATGGCAAGCATTTAATTTTGTTGATATCTACACACAGGCATACACACAAAGACACACACACACACACACACACATATATACTAGTTTAAACGCTGCCCAATAGGGCAGCTTTTAAACTAACTCTTGTCTTTATTGCAAAGTATTTTGTCTGCAAGTTTAAGTCTCCAGTTATTGGACAGGTAGTTTCTTTACACTTTGCACTACCTAACAACTTATTGAGCAGGGATTCTTCAGCTTTTTGTCCCAGCATCTTGAGATGATATTCTAAATAAAAGTATATCCCTCATAATCTTTCTTTTATTGTTTAATAAAAAGAAGATTAGTGCTCAATGAATCTTATCAGAATTTTGGTGACTTGTAGGAGGACATTATGGTTTGACTAGATACATCATCTAACCAGATTCTACTGAAGTACAAGATGGGTGGTGTTAAACAAAGCAATGAATTAATCAGTGTCCTACTATCCAACCTATGCCAGTCTGAAACATGGAGATTGAATGACGATGATGATGATGATGATGATGATGATGATGATGGTGGTGGTGGTGGTGGTGGTGGTGATTCATGACAAATTCTTTCCAGATGGTCAAAATATTGATGTCAACCTGTACTTTGAACAGCTGGAGCAGATGTAGGACATTGTGCAGCAAAAATACCCGGCAATACCCAGGTGGTGGTGGCGGTAGTGGCGGTGAATGGTGCTAGTGATGGTGGTGGCGGTGGTAATGGTGGTGGCGGCAGTGGCAGTGGCTGTGACGGCAGCAGTGGGGATGATGATGATGATGATGATGATGATGATGATGATGATGATGATGATGATGATGATGTTGTTGATGATGATATCTGCATTCAGATACTGATTACTATATGCAGTTAATAAATTAATTAACACTTTCTTATATATCTTGTTAACTAGCTTTCAGCTTGTAAGGCATCATTGGGAAGTTGCTAAATCCTCACTCGCCCATTTGCTGAAGTTTCCTATAACAAGTCTTTAACATGATATGAGAAAAAGCATTAGATTGGCACAAACACATGGTTTAACTTTCTAGATTCCATGCCAAAATATGCATATGTACATACACACATACATAAGTACATGTATTCTTACATATTTATGTATGTATCTATCTATCTATCTATCTATCTATCTATCTATCTATCTATCTATCTATCTATCT
>NC_068983.1:111938588-111939221 GCF_001194135.2 Octopus bimaculoides
TATATATATATATATATATATATATATATATATATATATATATGTATGTATGTATGTATGTATGTATGTAAGTATGTATCTATCTATCTATCTATCCTCAAATATTATATATATATATATATATATATATATATATATGTGTGTGTGTGTGTGTGTGTGTGTGTGTGTGTGTGTGTGTGTGTGTGTGTGTGTGTGTGTGTGTGTGTGTGTATGTGTCCATGCATGCACAAACACATACATATATGAATTAATGACATTTACTTACATACAAACAGAGTTGCATATGCATAAACTGAATGCATAAGTAAGGAGAGAAAGACAATTCAAATGAGAAATCAGAAGTGTAAATAAGAGAGAATAAAGGCACATGAAATAGATAACAGCAGGGAATTCTATCATGAAAAGTTGCAAAGGTATTGAGAACATGAGGTTATATAACAAATATACTGGTTTCTCATGTAATTAATTAGGTTCTTTTTGTATAGCTCCAAGTCAACCTAATAAATGTATACACATGCACACACATGCATATATGTTACATATATATGTGTGTGTGGGTGTGTATACACACATACATAGATATATTTGCATACAAGTATATATATATATATATATATATATATATATATATAT
>NC_068983.1:111939690-111940862 GCF_001194135.2 Octopus bimaculoides
TATATATATATATATATATATATATATATATATATATATGTATATATATATATATATATGTATATATGCAATATATACACATGTACATGAATTACATACATGCATGTACATGATATATAAATAAGCATACATAGTTGAACAAAAGTTTGAAAGCCATAGAACATAGAATGCAATTTTAATAAAGTATATAGTTTTATTCTTACTCTTTTATTATAGTTTGATCTGACAGATCCTTTTCAAATGATGCCTTGAAACAGAAACAATTAAAAACAAAAATTAACAACTGACACTTGCCAATATAGATCTGAAAATATTGAACTTCCAAATGTATTTGGAAATGTTGCTGCAGAAACATGTTATGCAAATGTAAATTATAAAACATCCTTCTTGAACTTTTTTTACCCTGTGTGCATTTTGGAGGTTTGTGGATGTGCTGCTACACTGTGTTTAAAATTTTGTGGAAATATAATATAAAATATAATATGTGCAACTCTCTCAACAAGAACTCATAACTTGAACTGGCCATGATACCATAAACCTTGACTAAAAAAAGGATTTAGCAAATCCTATCAGGTGGTGTTATCAAGTTATGTACAGCCTGGGTCAATCTTTGGTCAAAACATATCTGTATACATGTATACACTAACGTAGCTTGGGTGGGGGTTAGGTAAAGTCTGCCTCGAGTGGCACTTTTAGGTCTGCTATAGGCAGTATGTGTTTTTTGTGAGGTCCGAGGGTAGTAAGCAGAAGGGCTGTCCCGGGTGGCACATACTCTAGCTACGCTAGTGAATGTATGTATGTATCTATGTTTATACAATTTTGTGGAAATATAATAGAAAATATAATCATCATCATTGTTTCACATCTGCTTTCCATGCTGGCATGGGTGGGATGGTTTGACAGGAGCTGGCCAGGCAGAATGAGTATGTTTATGTCTCCCTGTCTTAACATCACGATAGTTATAAAATGGTTGTCACTGTCATACAAACAGTGTCACTCATTTCCAATATTTTGAAAGAACATATCTGGCCATGGATAAATATTACTTTGTTTGGAAACAGGTGAGTGTTGGTGACAGGAAGGGCATCCAGCTGCATAAAATCTGCCTTATTAAAATCCATCTGACCCATGCAAGCATGGAAAAGGGACATTAAACTGATGATGATAATATA
>NC_068983.1:111940942-111942274 GCF_001194135.2 Octopus bimaculoides
TTACTTTGTTTGGAAACAGGTGAGTGTTGGTGACAGGAAGGGCATCCAGCTGCATAAAATCTGCCTTATTAAAATCCATCTGACCCATGCAAGCATGGAAAAGGGACATTAAACTGATGATGATAATATAATAGTGAAACATGGTGAGAGCAGGCACAGGATATGTGAACAGAAGGAAAAAAATGAAGTATGCTCTATTGGATGTCATTTATTAGTGTACATGAGGAATAGAGCACAAAGGATCTGAGAGAAAAACTGAGTATAAGCAAGAGAGGGATGCTTATGGCTTTCAGTTTGATAAAGTGTTATGAGATTCAAGTAAAAGAGATCTGTAGAAGACCAATGAGAACAAGGGGACAAGAAAGGAAAACTGATCTCAAAAGACAGAAGGCCCAAAAGGAAATGGTTAGTAACTATAACAGGTGTTGAGATTCTGTGTTGTAGAATCCCCATTCAATCTATGTGACTAAGGGGTGTGAAAGCGATGATGATAATGTTTATGCACATTATCATCACCAGCCTCAGCATTTTACATTCAAGTTTCAAGGTTGGCTTGACTGTTTTATTGAGATTGTGTTCAATGATTAGATGCCCTTCCTGATGCCTATTACTGCATGAAATGATGCAATGTAACTGTTCTAAAACCAGGATAAACATGGCAGATGACATTAAAAATATATTTGTATGTATAGTGTGTGTGTGTGTATGTGTGTGTGTGTATGTGTGTGTGTGTATGTGTGTGTATACATATGCACACACACACACACATGTATATATATATATATATATGCATGTATGCATGCATTAATAATGAGAAATAATTCACAGATAGAAATTTTATATTTTTATTAATGCATTGCTACACATGTTTCAGCATGACATGTATTTTTATGGGACCACCTCACCATATCCACAGGATATTATCAGATACTATTTATAGTATCCATGGACCCTATGGGTGCCCACTAATTCAGCATACATAACTCTTCAAGCAAATACATGTCATGCCAAAACATATGTAGCAAGGCATTGACAAAAATAAAATTTCCATCAATGAAGTATTTCTCATCATTAATATATTCATCTGATGTTACACAGAGTACTGCATGCATAACAATTCCTACTCTCCTTACTTGTTTCAGTCAGTTGACTGCGGCCATGCTGGAGCACCGCCTTTAGTCGAGCAAATCGACCCCAGGACTTATTCTTTCTAAGCCTAGTACTTATTCTATCGGTCTCTTTTGCCAAACCGCTAAGTTACGGGGGACGTAAACACACCAGCATCGGTTGCCAAGCGATGTTGGGGGGACAAACACAAACACACACACACAC
>NC_068983.1:111942284-111944376 GCF_001194135.2 Octopus bimaculoides
CATCGTTTAATATCCACCTTCCATGTTGGCATGGGTTGGGCAGTTTGACAGGAGCCAGCCAGGTAGAAGACTACACCAGGCGTCAGTGTCTGTTTGGCATGGCTTTTATGGCTGGATGCCCTTCCTAACACTAACCACCCCACAGATGGCACTATATATATATATATATATATATATATATATAAGAAGCTATAAAGTGCACAAGCACTCTTCTGGGTGCACTGCACCCTATAACGGAAACAGTTGTAAGCTATTGTAACTCATTGCAAGATTTCCTGTTCCTTTGTCATTTAATCACATACATGCATATACACACAGACATACTCACTAGTAATGTGTAATGAAATTTTGTCATTCAAGCTATATTTGGACATTTTGCAATTTAACTTAATTTACTTAAATTCGCAGCAGTTTTCAAAAGCAAAAATTTTATAACGATATTTAATTTAAAACAAATTTGTAAATTAACACATGATTGTATGGTGGTGTTTTTTTTTTTCTATTTTGTAAAATATTCATAAATTTCTCTTCTTTTTAAAAATAAAAGTAAAATTTATCAAATTTTTGTTTAATTCCTGTTTCATTTTTAACATGGGGTGTCTAAATGAGAAAAACAACTGGTTACATCATGAAAGATCTTAATTGCATGACAGCCAGTACATTGCAGCATATATGTGACATCAACACCAGGTTGAATAAGTATCTTTTGTCTACATACACAGTAATGCTAAAATATTTTATCTTGCTCAAAGCTATCAGAAATAAGTTTTAGCTTTTTTGAAATCATAGAAAATGAAATTTTCTTACCTTCTTTGATTTATAATTTGAAAAATATGTTTAAATCATGATGTGTTGGTCTAAACAAACAGATATATTGTAAGAGTTCACTGGTCTCTGAAGATATGTAAAAGTTTTGAAAGATGTTTGCATGATGTAATTAGCACAGTTAATTAACTAGAAAATTTGCTTAGATGAGATTGTACTTCATCTTTGTACAATCATTCTTGCCACTTCCTAGTAAGACAACTACAGGAGTTCTTAGAAGAGAGCAAATTATTTTATCAAGCATTCCTTGACATGGAATAGATTTTTGACAGGGTATCATGTTATTTAGTCTAGTGGTTACTATATAAACTAAATGAAGAAAAATGGTTTGTGAAAGACATGCAAGCCATTGAAAGAGATACTGTCAGCAGGTTTAGAGTTCGCTTTGAACTCAGAATTGAATTTAGAGGAAAGCTGATATTTATCAGAGCTTGGCTCTTAGCGTCCTACTGTTTATTATAATTCTCCAGGCCATGAGAGAAATGTTAAAGAGTGATTGTAGATGGGGACTTTTATATGCTAATGACCTGGTTCTCACAAGTGAATTTGTTAAAGAATTAGAGAAGCAGCTCCAAATATTTATGCAAAGCCAAAAATTGAGAGGTATTGAATTAAATTTTGTGAGGCAAAAGTATTAGTCACCAGGAAAGAAGACAAATTTATATTAACATCCTGGAAGGGTCTTGTCTGATATGCAGAAATGGACAACAGTCTAATAACAGACATTTTAAGGCTATTTTTCTTTCTAAAACAGTGGTTAATGTAACTATCCCCAAAACAGTCTTCTTTATTATTTTCTATTCACTACATACCCCTTCCCCCACCTTACCCACATTTTATGTTTTTTTCAGTTTATAGAAAAGGAATAAAAGGAATTGGTAAGAATTCTATATGGTGTTACCCAATGTAAACTTTGGATGCACAGGAGGACTACAGTAAACCTTAGATGCATCATAGGAGTACAGTAGGAATACAAGTAATCTGACTGAGAAAAAGGATTTTGTTTGTAGTCGATATATTAGAGTAACTGATTGAAATCAGTTATTAGAAATAGGTACAAGCATGGCTGTGTGGTAAGAAGTTTAGTTCACAACTAAATGATTTCAGGTTTAGTCCATCTAGATAGCACCTTGAGAAAATGTTTTGTATTGCAGCTTCAGCCCAACCAACCTTGAGAGGGGATTTGGTAGACAGAAGCTGTAAGAATGTCATTGTGTGTATATATATATATATATATATATATATATATATATATATATATATATAT
>NC_068983.1:111946846-111949058 GCF_001194135.2 Octopus bimaculoides
TTTCGTGCGGGTGACACGTAAAAGCACCCACTACACTCTCTGAGTGGTTGGCGTTAGGAAGGGCATCCAGCTGTAGAAACTCTGCCAAATTAGACTGGAGCCTGGTGTTGCCATCCGGTTTCACCAGTCCTCAGTCAAATCGTCCAACCCATGCTAGCATGGAAAGCGGACGTTAAGCGATGATGATGATGATGATGATATATCTTAATTACATGACAGCATATATATATATATATATATATAAATATATATATATATATATATATATATATGTTGTGAGAAAGTCTCGTTACCTTGATACAGTGTGATAGTTTTAAATGGGTGTGCCAGTTATGCAAGCCATATCATTCATTTCTAATCTTCTATGCAAGCATGTCTAGTCATGGTGAATATTACTTGATTTGGAAAGGTGAGGACTGGCAAAAAGAAGGGCATCTATCCGTAGAAAGTTTGCTGAAACAATGATTATGATGATCACGATGATGACAATGATGTCAACAACAACAATGACGACAATGATGAAATACTTAGAAGAATCCCTAGAAACAGAAAACAGATCACATTTCTGAGGTTAAAACATTAGCAGTGGAAGAAGTTATTCCCAAAACATAGTAACCAGAGTAAGAAAGTTTGAAAACTGTTCAAGGAACTCTTGCTTCTGCTGGCAGCAATGAATTCTCATGAAGTGCATTGCTGCATAGTAGAAAAGCATGAGAAATGCAGAAGCTGCTTAAAAGTGTTATGAGATAGGGCATGCATATTCAATTAAATGTGTCATGTTAGTGTGCATAAGTAATGAAGCACAAATGTGCTGAGAGAAAAACTCTGTATAAGCGAAATCAGACATAATGAGCAAGAAAAAAGACTGGACTTATATGGTTATATGATGCAAATGGAGGCTGACATTTCAGTAAAGAAATGTCAAATGATCTAAGTGGGAAGAAACTGCAGAAAAAGGAAACTTAGGAAGACAGGAAAAACTGATGAAAATGGTGTTAAGATACTGAACAACATGAAAGAGACGCCAAAAGATTACAAGTAGTGAAACACTGAACTGGTATAGACATATCCAACTCATGGAAGCATAGGTAAATGGATATGAAAAGTTGATGACGATGATGAATGAGTAAGCTTTTAGCAATACTCTGTATATGTGTTCCTAGAGTACATGTCTGTATGTTTTTCATATATATATAAGACCTTCCTCACTTAAAACATTTCTAAAAATCTTCAAACCTTTTAACTGAGGAAAGTTTTAGACCTGAAATGTTATTAATAAAGGCAAGGTTTGACCTTAGCAACAAAGACCAACCATTCACTGTGTCTAAATGCAATGATAGCCGATGCGGTACAAGCCAATTAATTCATACCGGCCCATATATGAATACAAAAACGGGGAAAATATTCACAAACGCAAATATGAACTGCAAAAGCAGAAATTTTATCTACTGCCTCAAATGCCTGAATTGTGAAGAACTGTATGTTGGCCAGACAGGCAATGCACTATCAGAACGTTCAGTGTGGACCGACAACACATTAAGAATCCAGATGTCCACCAAATACCGCTGAGTAACCAACTAGCAACATGTGGCCGGAAAATATTTATAATATTTCCATTTCATAAACTATACAATCCAAATGAAATCAAGAGAAAAGGACTTTATTAATAAATTCAAACCCAAGCTTAATAAACAATGATAAAAAGTAATCTTATTTAAGGCTTAAAAGTCTTATCCTCATATCTAAAAAAATAAAAAATCTCTAAAAAGTACTGCTGTCATCATTTCTAAAAATAAACACCGAAAAAGGTTAAGGCATCATTTCTAAAAATAGCCAAGCAACTGCTACTTCTATCCACAAGAATGTATATAAAGGACAAAATTTAACCAGTCAACCACAGTTGAAACCAATGATCACAACTGTCACCACCACCATATGAATCTGAAGATTGCTTAAATGCAAGAAAGTATACCAGTTCAATAAGAATGGACATTTAATATTCTGTTTGTTCAATAAGAATAAACAATTAATAGTTCATTTCATTTCTTTTAACTATATTATTTCATATCTCATATTAATATTAGAAGATTATAAATAAAACGTGAAAAACAGAGTTGGAATTCCTTTGAATAGTATATTCTTCTATACACAATCATATAAACCCCTTTGTATATATGTATATATATATATATATATATATATATATATATAT
>NC_068983.1:111949068-111973311 GCF_001194135.2 Octopus bimaculoides
GTGTGTGTGTGTGTTTGTGTGTGTGTGTGTGTGTGTGTGTGTGTATGCACATACACACATACATATATATACAGAGATATACATATCATGTTATGCTAAGAAGTGGTACACGTTACCAGAATTTTTGACTTGAGTCAATACAAAAATTTATTCCAAATTGTTGTCAGAGTATCTGTGTAAGTAGATTCTGGACCGTCTGGTCTGCAGTGGTTTCAGGTTGTATAAGTTGTAATAATGAATGAAACCATATAGTGAAATTTTGAAATCATTTAATATGTACATTTAGGTCTGCATAATGTATAATATGGAATGCATCCATTACATAAGACTTTCTTCAGTTAAAACATTTGAAAGATTTCTGTAATGTTTTAACCAAGGATGGTCTTATATAATGGATGAATTTCCTACTATATATTACACAGACATGAAACATATGTATAAAATGATTTCAAAACATTCATTTTGTTTTTATTTACTATATATACCCTCTGTAAGGCCACAGTCCAAAGAAGGCAACAGCCAAAAGATAAACAAATACACACACACACAGTGGCTGTGTGGTAAGTAGCTTGCTTACCAACCACATGGTTCCTGGTTCAGACCCACTGCATGCAAGTGTCTTCCAATATGGCCTTGGGCCGACCAAAGCCTTGTGAGTGGATTTGGTGGACAGAAACTGAAAGTAACCCGTCGTATACATGCCTATATGTATGTGTGTGTATTTGTGTTTCTGTGTTTGTACCCCCAGCATCGCTTGACAACTGATGTTGGTGTGTTTACATCACTGTAACCTAGCAGTTCAGCAAAAGAGCCTGATAGAATAAGTCTTAGGCTTACAAAGACTAAGTCATGGGGTCATTTTGTTCAACTAAAGGCAGTGCTCCAGCATGGCCACAGTCAAATGACTGAAACAAATAAAAGAACAAAAGAAAAAGAATACATATTGAAGTCATGAATGACCATGGGATTACACCTAGAAAGTTCCCCTCCAAAGCACAAGCCTGGGCAAGTTTTTGTTTATTGAAGGCCAGCAGTCACTCATTCATATCTGCCTCCCCTCTCCACACCACCGATGTTATCCAAGGGAAAGACAAAGAGCGATACAGCTTGGTACCAGTAATGTCACAACACATTTCTACAGAGATTAAGTGTCTTGCTAGGGATCACAAAACACACTCCAACCAGTAATTGAACTGACTACATCATGATTGTGAGTCTGATGTTCTAACCACTGAGCCAGTGTCTGTGGGGTAAGTAGCTTGCTTACCAACTACATGGTTCCGGGGTCAGTCCCACTGTGTGACACCTTGGGCAAATATCTTCTACTATAGCTTCAGGTTGACCAGAGCCTTGTGAGTGGATTTGGCAGATGAAAACTGAAAAAAGCTCATCATGTGTGTGTGTGTGTGTCTGTGTGTGTGTGTGTGTGTGTGTGGGTGTGTGTGTGTGTGTGTGTGTGTGTGTGTCTGAGTTTGTCCCCTCCACCTTCGCTTGACAACCGATGTTGGTGTGCTTACATCTCCAGACCAATAGAATAAGTACTACGCTTACAAACAATAAGTCCTGGGGTCAATTTGTTTGACTAAAGGCGGTGTTCCAGCATGGTCACAGTCAGATGACTGAAACAAATAAAAGAATAAAATAATAATAATAATAATAATAATATATATATATATATATATATATATGTCTCTCCAACATCGTTTGACAACCGATGCTGGTGTGTTTACGTCCCCGTAACTTAGCAGTTTGGCAAAAGGGACCAATAGAATAAGTCCTGGCATCAATTTGCTCGACTAAAGGCGGTGCTCCAGCATGGCCACAGTCAAATGACTGAAACAAGTAAAAGAGTAAATATCAACTGGTGGAATAAATATATTCATTTCATACCTCCTGACTTACTTTATATTCTATGTACACGCACACACACACACACACACACAAATACATACATATGTCTAAATATTTGATATGTGCATGCATGTATATTTGTGTACATGCATGTGTGTGTTCATGTGTTTGTGTGCATGTTAAAACTGTAAAACAACATGACTGCCAGTAAATTTTATTTGAGCATTTATATAGCAGAATTGTTTCACTTCTCTACTTTAGACATCAAAGTTCAATAAAGTAGTATTTGTATAAAAAGCACCACCTGTGCCCACATGCTAGCAATCTATCTACAGTATTGCATTAAATAACAGAACATGATATAAATTAATTAGCATAGGTATGACATCAAAATTAACAGAAGAAAGAATAAAAATATGTCAACATCAAGTATTTTATCTTATAGTATATGGATGAACAACTATTAATCAATATAAAAATATATAATTCTTTTAGAGATGGTGTGTAAAAATTGGGTTAGAAACCCTTTGGATAGCAAATGTTGAAGGCTACACATGGGGTCTGAAGCCACATCTTTTGTAGGCATGACAGGCATCCTGCCATTTGATCAAGGTAATCCTTCAAATTTCTCAATCCATTTTAGAAACTTCGTTCTTACCAGTGAGAATTGTATTCTGTTGATGTCTGAAGAATGTCTAAGCTTCAAGAGAATGTGAAATAATTCTTTTTTGAAAAGCTAGATCTCGAGGTGAATAGAACTATAAATGATAGTGTAATGGGTGCAGGTTCACAATCATGGGGTAGTGAGTTTGATGTCACTGGTGTCAAGCTGTATCAGCTTTTGCCTTTCTCTTGGATAACATCAGTGGCATGGAGAGAGGAAACTGGTATGCATGGGTAACAGCTGGTCTTCCATAAACAACCTTACCCAAACTTGTGCCTCAGAGGGGAACTTTCTAGGTGCAATCCCATTCATTATTTTTTTAATGTCAACAACATAAAAATACATATTTCAGTATAACTTACTGACGTAGAAACTCAGCAGGCAATATTTGTCTTAGGCCTTAAACTCATGGCAATGAGTTTCATGGAGTGTTGTACAATCACCAGTCAGAAAAAATAATGTTATATTTATATACTTTAGTTGGGTTATTCCATAGCAGGAAAGGGTCAGAGTATAATTTTGCTGCTTTTTAGGATTTAACCTCCTGAAAAAGAAAATCTTCTTTGAGAATGTTATTGTTGTGTGAATCTACGAACAATAGATAGGAATCTGCAGTAGACACCTTATAGTGTTTGATCAGGTGTGGAAAGTCCATACAAATACTTCTAAATGTATCTTTCAGTACATCTTTATGTTGTAGAAATACTAGATGATCCAACTTGAAGTAGAGTGTATTAGTATGCAAAATCATTGTCTTGTAAGAATACACATACAAAATACCTGAAGGAATATAAATATTAATATAAATATCAAATTTACTCTTAGTAGCCATAAATATAAACTATGTAACTTAAAAAAATATTTGATCATGTTCTTTTGGTCATGGACATAATGCAAAAGTTATAGTATAGCAAGCCGAGTACAGTATCTTTATCAAGAGTGGAAATACTCTTAAGTCATATGCAAATATGTGCATGAGACCTTTTAAGGGTTATTACATGAATCCTCTATGGGCAAGTAAAAGGAATGAATTCCAAACCCCTAACAAGTTATTTATGGTAATTAAAATATAGTCATGTTAATTCTAAAATTTCCCAGTCCATCATAGCCTTCAATAATGAATGTTTTATCATCATCATCATCATCATCATCATCATCATCATCACCACCATCACCACCATCACCATCACCACCATCGCTGCCGCCGCCACCGCCATCACCACACCATCACCATCACCATCATCATCATCATCATCATCATCATCATCATCATCATCATCATCATCATTATTTAGTTTCCAACCTCTATGCTGGCATGGGTTGGATGGTTCGACAGGAGCCTGCACCAGACTTCTGTGTCTGTGTGTGATGAAATTTTCCTGCAACCTTGGTAAGAAAGATAAATTTTAAACTATCATATCGTTCTGTTTCTGTCTGCAGATGTAACACTTTAAAGAAACATTTCGTTAATTATAGAAAAAAAAAAAATCGATTGCACAATCCATTATGTAGACAACCTTTATATTATTCATGAGACAATTGAGTGATGAATAAAAATTTTAAACTAAGTGTAGTGTAGAAATATATATATACATATATATATATATATATATATATATATATATAACAAGATATATATATATATATATATATAGACCTATATGTATGTATTTGTGTGTGTATGTGTGTAAATGTATTTATACATACATACACGCATATACACACACACACACATATATATATGAAACAGAATCCACTGTTTTTATGAGACGACTACTTTGTTCATTGAAACTGTGGGTTAAAGTCCACATATACTTTCATCTATGATGTGAAAGCTTACAACAATTTCTTGAAAGAAAGAAAAAAAATTAAAAGTATAAAAGATTACATTATCAAGAAAACCCCACCCAGAAATATTTCAATATGGAAACAAAGTAAAAGAAATAAATAAAGGTAGAGTGAAAATTAAGCAACAAAAGATGATAAGAAAGAGAGTAACATATTGTATATCTCAGTCCAAATGGTGTATTGAGCCACATTTTACACAGTAGCAGAATAATATTAGAGGTATATTATGGCTTTGAGTTTATTCAGTATTAAGATTGTTTACTTCTTGATGTAAAGATGAAAATAATAGATAATAAATCTCTTCATAGATGATATGACTGTATATAAAAAAAAGTATATTTTCCAAAGATTACACCTTCAATGCTAACTATGTGAGAGTTTTATATTATTTCAAGAAGCAATTACTTCAGAAAAAATACAACTCAAAACAAATTATACTATTTCTTGATTCTACATAATGTAATAGTTTTCAAAATATCCATTGAAATTCCACGGTTACTTGTAGCTTTAATTAAAGTTAGCAAGACCCATGAATACTTCATGGATTTAATGCTAAACTTATTGGGTTATTTCTGAAAATGTTATCAAAAAAACCTGAAAGTATAGCCTGTGTTGTGTTTGTATCAAAAGATAGTCGCTAATGTGCTAATCCTTGAAAAGTGAAGAAAATTGGAATACAATGATTACTTAATGTACTTTATATAGACCCCTTATATACTTTATACACAATTATATAGACTTAATACACTGTATCCTCCCTCTTTCTCTTTCACTCTTCACCTTATCCACTTTTTCTGTCACTCCTTGCCCTTGCCTTCAACTAATCACATGAAAACATTATAGCTGGGTTAAGTAACAGAGAAAAAAAACTTAGTTCAAAAAGAGAAATTACACATTTCACTCACCACCACTTCTCCTCCTCTCCTCCTCTCTTGCCCCACTTGAAGTTAAGCTTCTGATAAATCAGATGAAAGCTAATGAAAGTCTGCAAAAGATGTCCCATTGTTGCCATTTCATCCAATCACTAGAGTTCCTACAACCAGCCCCTATCTTATCCATTTGAGGCCCAAACTTAATACACATACAGTATTGAAGTTATTGTGTTATCTTTACTTGGTTTGCCAAGTTATTCTGTAATTATAAACACTTTTGAATGCAACCCTTTAATTATACTGTGTGTCTATATACAGTCAAGCATATATATACATGTATGTGTATGTATGAATATATATATATTCACACACACACATAAACACACACACACACACACACACACACACACACACACACACACACACACACACAAGAAGGGTGCTCAAAACGCTTATGCCATAAATGTTTGTGTGCCGTAAATAAAAAGACATTAATTTTAGCACAATGTACAACAATAAAAATAATAAAGTCGACTACAACGTACAAAGATAAAAAAAAAAAATTATTACTTAAAGGTTACATAATTATACTCATATCTCAATAATACTCTTCAAGGGGAAAAAAATTCAAGAAGATAGTCAAAATTTTATAAGCTGACTAAGTTAGCAGATGAAACTTTTTATGAGTTTTCAGAAAGTTTATAGCAGTAAAATAATGGTTGTGAGAATTCTTCAGGAATAAAAGAAACACACTAGTAAAAGTAGAAATCAGTGTGTAAGATGGAGATTTTAGTGGGTCTCCTTCTACTTTGACAACTGAGGACAACACTGAATTGGTGACAAAACCGAAATGAAGCAGAATTAAAGATGACAACTAGAAACATCGCATTTGTGTTTGAATATAAGCAGAAGTTTTGTTCAGCAAATATTTCATAAACATCTGGATATATGCAAAGCTGGGTTCCTCATCTTTTGACAAGCATTCATTGGCAAATAAATACATAAAAAGATAAAGAATAAAGAACTGAGTTGTGCAAAAATTTCATTAACATTTTTGACAGTGATCCTCAATAGGATTTTTTTTACAAGAACTGCTATTGGTGATGAGGTATGACTTTATGGGTATGATCCAACAAGCAAACAACAATAAATGAACAGACAAGTAAAGGATATCCACTTCCCTTCGAACCAATTATGACAAAGTCAGTTTGAATCAAAGAGATGGCATGTGGTTTTTTGACAATTGTAAAGGTGTCATTCATATTGAATATCTCAATACAGGCAAACTTGTGACTGGCTAACATTATGTAATAGCAATTAACAATGGAAGGATGAAAATTGAACAGAAATGATGAAAATAATTATCAAGAAGAATTTTGCTTCACTGCAACAAAGCACTAGATCATAGCACTCATAATAGTACAAAATCCATTTATCAAAATCACTTCACAATTTTTCCACATCTTCTAAAAAGCTTGCACTTTGCACTGTTCAATTCTCATGTTGTTCTGTAATGCTGCCCTAAAAGTTATCTAAACTGTTATTTATATAAAAGTATTGCAGAAATTAGAGGAGCATTTAAAAACACCATAGCAGTGAATGAGGTAATCAACTGTAATTCATCTAGAAACCACCATCAGTACATGACTGGCCATTACTTTATCAAACCTGGAAGGATGAAAGACAAAATTGATTGTATCAGGAACTTTATCTCAGAGTGCAAAGGGCTCTACACTAAGAGTCTAAGCATTTTTTTCAACTCTCACTGATTCTGCCAATTCACTGTCTCTAATGCAGATTTTCAGACCTGCATCTCATATCTAGATGCAGAAAAAGCTGTCCCCCGCCCCTGTTAAGAGAAGGGGATAGAACAATCTTGATAATTGATTCAGCCAACAGCTGTATTCGTCTTTTCATTGACAAGAGTTGTTTGACATAGGTTATAAATCCCTATAACTCTGCATACATATATACACACATATACATATACATATACATATTTTGTTGTGTCTGGGGAGAGTCATAGTGCCTTAATATAACACGCTCACTGGTTCAATTTTCACTCATTTATTTATCCCAGGAAGCTTTTTGGTCATCCTTTATTTGCAACCGTATCAATGGATTTTGACAGTCAGTCAAAATACATACATATATATATACATCTATAGTTGAAATTTAAAGAAAAACAGAAGATGAGACCGGTGTATGAACAACAAGCAAGTGTATTACTTTGACGTGCAGGAAAAATGAAAAAGTCTTTTACATTTTGAGCCTACACTCTTCAACAGAAAGGAATAAGAGAAAATAAACAGAGAGAGAATGAAAAAACTTGTAGATTTCAGTGATCCATCATATATACATATATACGTTTATTACATGGGAAAATGTGAGCATAAAAGTAATATTCTTAAGATTATAAACCTGGAAAAGTAGAGGACAAGTAACTACACCTGTAAAAGTATAGGACAAGCTATTACTTCTAGTGAAGTAAAGAATAAGAAACTTTTTACTTACAATATTGCAACAAAGAATGCCAGTTCTTCTGATTTATCCCTCTTTACAGTTCTCATCATCATCATCATCATCATCACCATCATTTAACGTCCGTTTTCCATGCTAACATGGGTTGGACGGTTCGACTGGGGTCTGGGAATTCAGGAGGCTGTACCAGGCTCCAGTTTGATCTGGCAGTGTTTCTACAGCTGGATGTCTTTCCTAACTCCAACCACTCTGTGAGTATAGTGGATGCTTTTTACATGCCACCGGTACAGGGGTCAGAGGAGGCTGGCAACAGCCACGATCTCATCGTTTTCATTTATTGCACAAAACTGTTCAGCTAATTTGTTTGTCTAATTAGTCACTTGTTTCTGTATTTAAGGTAGTAAATTAGCCAAATTCTACTAAAATAAGTATAGTGTTATTTGTAAGCTATAATAAAATAAGTTTTAATATTCAAATTTTAATTTTAGTTGCAATATTTTGAGTAAAAAGTTTCTTATTCTTTACTTTACTAGAAGTAATAGCTTGTCTTATACTTTTACAGGTGTAATAATTTGTCCTGTACTTTTACAGGCTTATAATCTTAAGAATATTGCTTTTCATGCTCACATTTTTCCATGTAATCTGTGATTTTTCCAAGCATTGCTGTTATAAGATAATTAATAATTCAAGATTTTACCTTATAAAATACTGAAAGATAATATTTCAATATTTCCATGTAAATGATGATAATATTTCAATTTTTTTCATGCTCAATTTAAATATTTATTGTGATTGAATTATTTGATATTATCCATCCACACCAAATTAATGGCAAGGATTTTTACCATGTTGTTGGTTGCACCATGGCTCACCAAAGGTTACAAACAATAAGACCCCCAAACCCATCAGTTATCAGGGTCACTTTGAGTAACCTAGTTTTGCAATATTAGGAGGTGACAGGAATTCATTCAACGGAAAAAAAATTCCAATGATTCCAGGATTGGGGGTGGGGCTTCCCTCATTTTTTCCGAACCAAAATTTGCAGCATATTAGAAGGTAAGGATACTTGATTCCATGCAAAAAAACCTTTTTTCTGTTTTCCTTACTGAAAATCATGCAGATGTTAATATAGAAGTTTACCATAATGTTGTTGTTATTTAGCCTCAAATCAACCCTGATACAGGAAACCTATCATCAAAGACATTCCAGCCTTCACCAAACCGTCTTTTCAGGGATAATCTAGAACATTACATACAATGGGCATGTGATTTAGGTAGGGGGATACTTTGGCTGCTATTTTTAGCATGTCGAGTGACCAGGTAGAGGCTCTTTCATTGGTTCAATTGCATTATGAGATAATTTGTATACATATATGTAATATGTATATGTATCATCAGCAGAAGTTAGAGAGTAAGTCAAAAGCTGAAAGTTTAATGTATTGGCACTTATCAAACATAAATTTGTTCATTGTCACTCTGTAACTTCGGACGAAATAACTTCTAAAATATAAAATTTTGTCAAAAATCTTACGAGTAAACCATGTTCTATGTGACACTTTCTACCAGTATCAGAAGTTTCAAAGAGTTTAATTAAAAAAAAGAAATTAATCAAATAAACTGTATGTCAAACTGAATAGATCCGAAATAGATGAAAGGCTAAGTCGACCTTGTAGGAATTTGTAATCGGAACGTAAAGACAGACGAAGTACCAGATGAGCATTTTGCCCGGTGTGCTAACGTCTCTGCCAGCTAGCCACCTCAGAATATAAACATTCATTTTAGAAATATATTCTTATTGCTTGGAGCGTTAATCCCTTACTTATTTCAAATTTCATGACATTTTACCTCATAACTCTTTTCATACTAATTTTTGTTCAATGCAACAAACGATTCTGAATTCCTCATGCATTTTTCTATCATTTAAGCCTAAGAAAAGTATACTTTTATCTTAAAAATCGTGGTTGAGGCCTTGGTCTCGGGACCATCATGCCTAGAAATGCTCCCCATAGAAAATCCAGCTCCAAGAAAGCCTCATGATAGCAAAGGAGAATGGGTACCAGCCAGCCTAAAGTATGAGGTGGGCTACACCTGCTTACTTCAAAAAGGAAGGTGCAAACCCTCATCCTGGGTTGTGCAAGCATGACTTGCCTTATGATGGCTGAAGGCCTGAGGAGAAAAAAAGGACGCCCAAAACTAGACAAGATCATGTGAGGGCAGTTGCTATGGTATTGAGGTAGATCTGGCCACCCTTGTTAGAGGGGACAAAACCCAGATTTAAAACACTGAATGATACAAAAAAGTAGTTGGCAAACACAATATGCAACTTAATCTGGCCATTACAGATAAATTCTGGTTTGTGTCAGTTTTCAATTATCATTTGCTACAAGTTCACTTTGTGGTTAGAATAATGAGATCAGACTTGTCCTCTGATGAGTGCTTTATGAACCATGAAATATTTAGATCAATCTCCATTATTTTTCTGTGAACAAAGAAAATAAGAACTATATGCTCCTCTGTTTAAAGTTCCACAGTGAAAAGATTAACAAACATAGTTTTTACTACTTTAAATTTAGCTTATGTTCTCTATTAGAAAACATACTGTGCATTGTGCATAAGCGTTCGTTAATTATTTATATATGTTTATATGTAGTTTTTATGTGTGTATTTGTGTGTTTTTTTATGTTGGAATGATGTATGAACAGAATTCCTCACAGGTATGGTGTCCCTTGCACAATTTTCTTTTCTTTTCTTTCCTTCTTCTTTTTCTCCCTTCTCACTCTCTCTCTCTCTCTCTCTATATATATATATATAGAGAGAGAGAGAGAGGGGGGGAGGGAGGAGAGAGACACGCATACACACATGAACACTCACGTATGCTTACATACATTTATGTATGTATGTGCGTGTGTGTGTGTGTGTGTGTGTGTGTTTGTGTAATGTATGTAAGACTTTTGAACTATTTTATTCTGCCTCAGGGCCTCAATATGAGTTGTCAAGATGTCTGTCCGTTCATCTACTTCACTTTGTTGTTCGTATACTGTTTACCTCTTCTTCTCTTTGAAAAGATCTATCGATTGAAAATTCAGAAAATATATAAATAAATGTTTTCATTAAATGCATTATTTTGGCTTCCAAATCTGTTCAAATTTTCATATATTCTCTCGGTGCTTCATATATCATCTCAAAAACAGTTTATTTGAAATATTCCATACATCCAGTTAGATGATTTTAAGATAATTCTTTAAGTTTTGCATTTTCTATTTAAAGTGAATACTTTTGTTGTGGAGGTGGTGGAAGCTTGCTGTTAAATTTCTGCATTGGCTGATTGGTAAAACTGTTTTTAATTGTTCTACCATAACTTTTTAACTATCTCTCTTGACCTTCAGGTTTTGACACAAGTAGTTGAGATGTCTGTTAGCTCATATGTATCCCTTTGTTGTTCATTCTCTTTGTAAAGATCTTTCAATCAAAAGTTCAAGATAAAAAATGACGAAGCAATAGAGTATATCATTTATTGAAACTGAATTTTTATCTCAAGACTTGAGTTTCACACTACAGCAATCTTCAAGCAAGAACTGCTACAACTCAGTTATGGTGGTATTGGTTGGTGTGGGCATGATCACATGCTTGTTTGTTCATTAGTTTTCATTTTGCATTTGCTGTTTGGCTGTTATTTTTCTGGTACTTAATTGGCTATTTTTTGATGAGTGTGGGCAATGTCTTATGCTTTTTTTTTTTTTTTTTACTTTCTAGATATAACTATTTCGTTTTTGGATTTGGTTTGCAAGATTTTTTATGTGATTTCATGTGTTGAAGCATATTCTGTTGTGTCTGGGGAGAGTCATTTTCTTATTGTGCCTTAAAATTTAACACACTCACCGGTAAAATTTTAGGAAAATAAAAATAAGAAATAAGTGGAAATTTTACCGGTGAGTGTGTTAAATTTTAAGGCACAATAAGAAAATGACTCTCCCCAGACACAATAGATATAACTATTACTCTAATTAAAGCTGTTCTTCTATTAATGATATTTTGATATGCGTTTTGGTCAAGTTCATTTTAGTATGATTTTTTTATGGTATTATGTTTGTAAATGTTGCTTGCTAGGTCAATATAGGGGACTTTTAAAAATGTTTATTGTTAGTGAGCTTAACAGTGAAACAGATTAAGGACATATTTATTGCAAATGATGTGTCAGGGTTTAGTGATTTTTGTATGATTCTTAGAATGTTCTTGTGTTAATTAAATTCTTTAGTGTGTGCCTGTGCATTTTTGCATAAACACATATATACATATATACAAACAACCATGTCAAGAATGTGACAGTTAAATCAATGAAAAACTCCAAATATGCTTACAGCCAGTACTTACGCAGCATTGGTGTATTCTTTTTAGAAAACTCAGCCATGTGGGGGAATCCCTTAGCCAGCATCAAACAATTCATCTGAATCTCTTTCTGATACAACATTAGACAACAAACAAGCAAAACACATGCACACACACACAAAGGAATGGCATCCAGCTGTAGAAACCTTGCCAGATCACATTGGAGTCTGGTGCAGCCTCCTGGCTTGCTAGTCCTCAGTCAAACTGTCCAGCATGGAAAGTGGACGTTAAACGATGATGATGATTATTATCATCATCATCATCATCATCATCATCATCATCATCATCATCATCATCATCATCATCATCATCATCATCTTCTTCTTTTAATGTTTTTTTCCATTTCTTGCCAAGTGTCTTCTTGACACCTAGTGCAGCAAACCCAATCTTTGTCCCCCAGTCATACATCCCCAGGTATGACAATATCTATGATCTTGGTTTCCTTCATCATTTTATCAGCAACAACAATGTCTGGGCTTTGAGCATCAGTCACTGGATTGTAAAATCCCATAAAATGCTATTCTCATTATTTTTGGTGCCACCTTCTAGTTTATCCTCATACCATTTTAGTGCCCCTACAAGGCCATATTTCTCACATGATCTCCAAAGGAACATACTTAGCTACATTATCATGTGTCCAGTCATCTATACTCAATAACATTGTCTGTTTGTACATTAATGTCACATGGGATTTTGGCCATTGTGTTTCTCCATGGCTGGTTCTTCTGTCTTGTGCTCATACCATTTCTTATGTATTTCTAATCAATAAACCTTACAGAGGCTACATTAAATGTACTGACTTATTCTATCATGGCAGATTTTGTATTCATAGTGTGTAAGCATCCTACACACTTACTGACAATGTGTGTCACACTCTCTACATCTCTCCCTCACAAGCAGCTCCATTCACTTTCAGCAATCTTGAAAACAGACTTGTATATGGAGTTGACTGCAAGGTCCTGGTCCTCAGCTGTAATAAGAATAACTTTTGTTTACTTTCTTTAGTTCTCCCCTCCCAATGCATCTCCATGAACCATCAGTCTTCACATTCTCAGTTTCCATTTCAAACTTGCCTTGTAGACCCATTGATCTCTAAATATCTCATTTACTCTTTCTTTGCATTATGAATCTTTAGCATCAATCTTCTTTTCTTCAAATTCATTATCTTAACAACATATTGAAGCAAAACTTTGTTTCTGCTTACCAGGTAAAAATCCAACATATGTCTTTCTGCAAGCCCCTGCTACCATGTTTTCAGTCCATGTACTGGTACTTTGTTTGTAGAAATTTGAAATACAATTTCCATGTACATCAGTCCATTTCATCAATTTCCTCTAGCAGCAAATAAAAGCTACAACTTTGATGTTGATGGCACAGACTTGATTCCAGGAATTTAGTTTAGTCTTTTGAAACTTAGCCAGTATATCAAAGTAGGCCTTTAGTACTTGCTTCTTAATCTGTCTAGACATCATTATCATCTGACTCCAGTATTTCTATGTACTTGAACCCTGTTTCCTCTGGGTCTGTCAATTATTTTTCCATCGGGTAATATTATTTCATGGGTGTTCTCCTGATTTCCCTGGTGCTTAGTGACTGTTGCACACTTTGCAATGCCCAGCTCTGTATGTAGGCCTTTAATCACTACATAAACAGTTTGCACCAAGATGTTGATCACTTTTTCTGATTTTGCAAAATCCATAAAGAGCAGATGTTTAAAGTCTGGTTCTATTTTATTTATTTATATTTTTCTAATTGGTAACTCATCCCTGTCTTCTGAAGCACCAGGCTCAGAGGAAACAGAGCAAAAATGAAGCACAAGGAAAAAACAAAACACCTTGAAAGATGTCGTGCTTAATGTGAACATTGCCAAGCTTTTGACTGTTGGAAAACAGAGCAGTTCTCCATTTAATCATGCTCTCACTCACTAGATTTAATTATGCTCTTGTTCATTATTATTTCTGATTTGACCAGTATTGAAATACCAGTATCAAACCAGTATTAGAAAAAAAGAGCTATTACAGATACAACAAATGACAATACATGCAATGTTTTATTCCAGATTTTTTAAAGTATCTCATTAAGTTGCAGATTTCTTTTATTGAAAGTATTTTTCTTTTATTTTGTTTGTCAAAAAATATTGTATTTTGTTTGGCTTGATACACATCTCTTCAATTTTATTTAAATTTATGAATGATTTTTTTTTTTTTTGAGCTTTTATCCTTTATAATGTTACTTCTTTCTTCAAGCAGCCACAATGGTAATGTGTTTTACAACATTGTACCGGAAATCTCTGTCCCCTGTGAGCGTTGATAGGTCTTTCATGTCATGTGCATTTCTACTGATAAAATCAGTGTAACTGTGCAGCCTTTGTTCTCTATTTGTGTGCGGAAGTCTTCATAATATAATATGATAAGGCCTGTTTTTTAACATGTTAGCAGCAGCCAGCAATGCCTAACCTGCATTGAACAACAGCAGTAAGGATGGATCGAATGTATTCATAAATTTTATCTTGGTAATGTACTTATGCCAGGAAATGTTTTAAATCCTCATGGGAAGCTTGATGTATATACCATTGAAGCAATCTTAAAGCTTCTTCTTTATACTACTGATTTTGATTCCATAGAAAAGAGTGCTTTCTAGATAAATCCTGGAAAAGGCTAGTCTTGTTGACACTGAAATACAGATGGCCACAACTTTTCCTGAAGCATTCTGAAGAGATATCAACAAGTTTGACTGTATTACATAGTTGATGAGCTGCAAGAGCAAAATCATCAATGTAATCTAAGTTTAAGGTATACAGGTTGTACTGCTGTCTTGATTGCTTCAATTGACTGTGAAACTTGTGTCCTGGTTGGAGTGAAGACTATGTTTAAAGATGTTGCCACAACAACTACAAAGAGAAACTCATTAGTTGGACTGCCTATACTTTGCATAAAAGCTTGATGGTGATGACCTCGACAATCTGGAACACCGTAGTTCAACAGAATATCTAACATGACCCTTCAGTTGACACCATCTTCAAGAAATTTACAAATCCAATTCAGGCCTTTTACATGGTGATTTGAGAACTTCTATGATTCTTCCTATGGTAAGGTTCTGTGGTGTTTGTTGAAGCCTTTTAATTTCTGTCATCGAATGGTATTAATATAAGGGAAAGTTGTATGAAGGAGCATAAAACTGTAGGCTTTTGATTCTAGAGGTGAGGGAGTAAGTCTTTTGTAATTCTGAGGTAGATGAATATTATTTTCATTGGAAGTGAAGTAGATGAAAGGGGTTCAACAACCTCCAGAATCAAAACAAATGTACTGATGCTTGGGCAGCTCTCATGGAAGTTACCAATAAAAGAGCTTTCTCAGTGATCTACACTTCTTTACACACACACACACACACACACACACACACACACACTTGTGTGTGCACACCTACATGTATGCGCGCACTCACAAATCCAAGCATGCTTGTATGCACATACATACATGCATGCATACATACATACATACATACATACATACATTCATAGTAGTTGGATACTGGTACAAGAGGCTAACATTTTATGGGAAACCACTAATATGTATATTCAGAAGCATTATCTAAAGTTAGATTGACATCTCAGATTGGTTTGCTATAACATTAACAAATGTTGCAGCCAAGAATGAAACCACTGACCCATTGCTTACCTAAACATTATGCACCAACAAGCCCCTTCAACAAATTCCCCCACAGTCATTGTGTGTCGAACAATATAGTGACTGATAATCTGGCTGGTGAAAAGAAGGAAGTGTGGAGATATGCCAAACAACTTTTGATTAAGAAAGCTATACTGTCTGAAGTACAAAAAAAAAAAAATCATAGGAGCCTTACAATAATATGACTTGATTATAGGAGGGCATCTGACTCTTATTCACCCCTCGTGGGTGCTGAAGTGTCCCCACTTGGCAAAAGTGCCTGCTACCTTAATTGCTGCTGTTGAGAGGCTCACAAAGACTAGGGCAATAATTCATATACTTACAACTGAGAATGGAACAAGCATCTCCAACATTATAAATACTTCAAAATAAATATTCCAAGGAGATAGTCTCTCTCTGTAATTTTGTTTATTTTAGAGTTAAATCCATTCTCCATCTTACTACAAAATCAAATGGCTGCATGCTAGGGTCTAAAACTGCTAGAGATATTTATGTAACCCATAATTTCTTTGTGGATGATCTCAAGCTTTATGCTAAAAATGTTAACAATGCCAAAAAACAGCCAGAATTAATAACATCATTTTCAGCTGACATAGGAATGGAATTTGTTCATATTTGATTGTTGAATGAGGAGAATCAGCACTCCAGACTCAAAACCTGTGCATCAATGGTCTCATTATCTCTCTTGTTCCACACAAAGAATGCTACAACTATGTCAGCGTTGATGAAACCATATCATAGGAAGGTTCTGTGAATAAAGATAGAGTGACCCAAGAATATTATGACAGTTGAATTTTTCTTCTTACAACACGACAATATCCTGCAATGTATTTGCAGTACTAGTGCTAATTCCAACAATTGGGATACTGATCTGTAGAAGAAAATGCACTCCATAGACATTAAAACCCACAAGGCTTTGACTTCACTGGAAATCTTCACAGGAATAGTGATATCAACAGGCTCAACCTCAGAAGAGATAAAGGAGGTAAGGGCTTGAAGTCAGTGCAGACAACTTTCAAATGTTATAAAGTCTCTCTCAGACAGCACATGCTAAACAACATTAAAAATAAATACATTAACTTAGTGCTGAAAAGTGAAGAGAACAATATCCTACATGTTGGCAACAAACACTCTCTACCTGATGACTTACCATACAACCTTAAAACAGCTGGACTAACATACTTTAAAGAAGATTTGGATGTGTAACACTCAGCATATCAAAAAGAAGACCATGCATGTGTATGTTTCCAGATGACTTGAAGAAGACAGTAATATTGACATGAAGTGAACTCTTCTAACTGCTACATCACATCACACTTCAAAGGTTATGCATTTGCAATCCAAGAACGAGAGATTGCTACTAAATACCTAATCGACAAAAGAGACAATGAAATCCTTAGAGTTCCAAGATGCAAGCACATATGTAGATTACATTATTTTTCTGTGGAAGTCATCTCGCATATGATTAGCAGAAGCACAAACATGTCATCAAGGTACTCCTTAACTATGTGACATGATGTTGTTACAAGAGTAATATACAATGCCATCCTGAAAACAGACGATTCAGGAACAGATATAGAGAATTCCCCTGTTATTGAATACATACGCAAACATCAATACAAGGAATACTTGTGTCAAATTTGTCAAATGTAAGCTCAACAGGCTAGAAATTGTTGTTTAGAACAGACAAGAAAAAGTACGTACCATCATAGAGGTCAGCTGTCCTGCTGAAGTGCATATCTCTTTGAAAGTCAAAGAGAAAGAGGATAACTGCTTCAAAACCTCCATCTTCTATATCTGGACTACTAGTTTACATTTACACAGATAATAATTGGTACACTTGGTCTTGTGAGTAAACGCCTAATTGAGAGTCTGAATAAGCTTGAATTCGCAGAAAAGAAATCAACCAACTGACTTGCACATTTACAAATACAATCCGGAACTGGAACAGTAAAAGTATGCAAGAATTTTCTCAAGTTTAAAATGTTACCTTGTTTTCATTATCTACATTCCAACAATGGAGCTTTATATCTTTTTTAGAAATCATCTCCTTCTTCAGGGGAAGAATTAAAAAAATCAAAAACAGAAAAGAACATACATGTCTGCATATTGGACCATGAAGTGAACATTGCAAAATAGAAACTGAACTTGAATGACTGAAGACAGAATGATATGAAAAATGCAAGAAGCTGAAGCTAAAATATCACGTAGTTTTATCATGTAATTTCTTGAACAACCTGGTATTTTAGCAGCTTTAACAGAATCGAAAATGAGTGTAGAACAACTTGCCAGTGTTTGAGAAAAAGAATTAAATGTCTTTCAAAAACCAGAGCATTTTCCAAAGAGGAATAAAATACTAAAACTTTGAATATTGACAAACAGTAAAAAACACAGCAGTGCCTATTTGAGGTGCAATTTAGCATCATGTTGTAAGTTTCTTGGCGTCTGGTAAAATATCATAAAAATGTAATTTTATCAGATGCTCTTCGAATATAAATAATTACATTGGGTTTGAAGAATTTTCAAAGTAGTAAAGGCCATTAGTTCTCACACAAAATCGATCAATAAATGAAAAATAGCTGAAAAGAATGTTGGAAAATGGATATGGAGAAGTTTGATGTTCATGCTTGTTTATTCTCTAGAAAAGAAGCAGCACTTTGCAATTTTCACGAATTTCCAGTCAGTCTTCACTGGAACGAGGAAATGGATTTGATCACTGGAAAGCACCAGAAAAGTTTACAACCCATGAAAAAACAAGACGAAGTTATCGATATTTCTTAACCCTATGAAAGGAAATTTAAAATAAAATCTTTATCAAAAAAATATGGTATGATTGACATAAAGCTTCAAACTGAAATTCACACAAAATCACTGAGATTTTCTCCATAAAATTTTCCATTTCGTGAAATTTTTAGCAGCTCAGAATCTTGTATTTTGTGGTCGAAAAGAATTCCATTGAGGAGGACAATTTTGGAAATCTGTGGTTGTTGTTAAAATTGTATTGTATGGCCGAAAGGAACTCTATAGAGGAAAGCAATTTTGGAAATTTTGTGGTAGTTAAAATTGTTGGCAAACTTTGATCCTGGCATGAAAAACATTTCAGCAATACAGAAAAGAACCCTGGAAAAATATCATATTTTCTCCGTTAGTGCAGAATGAATGTATTCAACTGATGGCTTCTTACTGTTTACTGAAATTGCTTCGTAGCATTTATAAGGCCGAATACTTTGACCTCATGATTGACTCTACTCAAGATCAAGTAGATTGAGAGAAATTGGCAAAAACAGTTTGTTATATTGGTATTGATTTTGAGGAGAAAACAATTTTTACAAAAGAGTCTTTTCTTGGATGTATCCAATTAAAATGAAAGGATGTTGAAAACATGGTGAAAGTAATTTGGGAACTTGTAAAAGTGGAAATGCTGCCGTTAGAAGACTGTTGATCTCAATTTTATGACAATGCTATGGTTATGACTGATTATAAACGTGCTGTTCAACAGAGAACTAATGAAAAAATTGCAAAGCTGTTTTTGTAAACTATGATATTCAGTCTCCCAATTTGATTGGAGTGTGTGTTGCTAACCAGAATGTATTGATGGTAGCATCATTTGTAATTCAATTGCTTTTTGCATTTCTTTTTCCTAGTCAACACTGTGTTGGCAAAAGCTGAAAGATTTTATACTACTGGTTGTCTATTCTGAAACACTAAGAATTTTTTAAATGGAAACTCCTGATCCACTTCATATTTACTTTGATATCTTTTACAAAACAGGGTTGTTGAACAAAATCAAACTTCTGATGCAAGAGGTGGTGTAAATACTGAATCCAATTTGGTTTTTTAATTTCTTGGTTTTTGCTTGGATTTTTAACTAAAATTCTCATTCTGATTGTCTTTGCTAAAAAAAACCAACTCAAAGATCATAAAAAATGTTTTATAATGCCAAGTGGGATTTAAAGGACTTTCTATGTTATCATTTAAGCAATCCAGAATCATTAGGCAGTGTGTCGCTTGAAGCTGGACAAGAACTGAATGATAAGTGGGATATTCAAGAAGGAAAGTGTCCAAGAAAGAACAAAAAGAAATGTCAGCTGCCAAAATAAAAAGAAAACTCAAATGTTGTGAATAATGATAAACACTATTGATCATCTCCATAATGAAATAGAAGGAAGATTTGCCCATCACTGCAATTTCAGTTCAAACTTTAGATTTCTCTAAAAAGTCACCCAAACATGTGTATTTTTATAACTCCTCAAATATATTGTTCGGCAAAAAGATGAGTTTTTATTCTTATCCAGATTTGTGATTGGCTATTCTGATAACATTCTCTACTGCAATTTCAACTGCTAGCTGTAAGCGATCTTTCAGCTAGTTGAAATTGATCTTATCATATTTCAAAGTTTCAATGAGCAAAGAAAGGCTGTCAGCATTGAACATTAGAAAACTAAAAACCCCAAACTTTGCTGATATTATCAATGCCTTTACATTATAAAAAGTAATGAAAATACACTTTTTAAAGATGAGGCTCAAAATTATTCATCAAATAGCCAAATATATAGCTGCAAACAAGATACTTTAAAAAGATCCATATAATGAAAATCACTTCATTTCATTAAATGTTTACACCATTTTAAAATTGTTTTACTTGTAAAAATATTTGTTTCTTATCTATTTTATGATTGATATATTTATCATGCAGAACCGTTTTTACTTGTAATAAAATAAACTTTCTTGAACTATATAAAACTAACTATTCCAAATAAGTTTCTGAACTGTGAAAGTAATTGGTTTGAACTGTGAAGAATGCTGGCTTTATGGGTACAATCTACTGATTTACCTTTGGATATGATGAGCTCTACTTCCATTCCT
The DNA here is from genome assembly GCF_001194135.2 of Octopus bimaculoides. NCBI lineage: Eukaryota > Metazoa > Mollusca > Cephalopoda > Octopoda > Octopodidae > Octopus > Octopus bimaculoides. The sequence goes on from NC_068983.1 coordinate 111,969,722, forward strand.
TTTAGGCATATGCATATATATATATATATATATATATATATATATATATATATAGATTTATATACAGATTAAGATAGTCATGTTGTTAAAAATGACCATTGTTTTATTAATGATAGTAAAAGGCATATTTATTACAAATAGTGGGAGAAGACATAAATAGATTTCTTACCTAAAGATTGCCTTTTTATTTGACAGACAAATACTGCAATAATTCATAGATGTGATGATGCTTTTTATGTCTATGAAACTTTTCATAATAAAGCTTTTAATAGTAATTCATGAGCATGTAATATGAATTGTCAAATTTAGCCCAAACACTCTGTATATATACAGAGTGGTCAGGATAAATTTAATGACATTTTATGTCTCCTTTTCTCAGGCATAGCTTGATGTATTGGTGAACAGTCAACAGTGTTGACGAGCCTAAAGGTTAAATTTGTATGAGAAAAAGTTAGCTGATATGGAGGATTGGAAACCATCTAAATATTGACAAAGAATTACTTGTGTCATGATGACTCATACTAATATCAAAATGCTTACATAATGGCTGCTGTTGAAAGGTTTGTGAACACTGTAAAGGCTGTATGATGTGACATGGAAAGCTGCATTGGAGACTATTAAGCTATGGTCAACAGGACAGAGACAGTAGGCATTCTGACTGTGTCCACATGCTGGACTTCATACAACAGCAGAACAAAGTGATAGAAGATCTGAGCAAGGGAATCTTGGCAAGAGAGATGGGTGTTAGAATTGCCACTATGAAGTTGGCCCAGAATGAGGGTCTTGCTACCACTCATACAAGAGGCACAAGGGACAAATTCTCACAGCTAACGCCAAAGAGTAAGGCTCAATGAAGGCAAAAGAGCTCCTGAACAAGATGAAGCATCCTATTGAGCTGGGGATGATCTGGTTCTTCCCAAATGCAAAGAAGCTCTACCAGGACTAATTGCACAACACCAAGAACAACAGGTGGCTTGTTTACAATCCATGTGAAGCCCTACATGTCATGAAACACACACCCAAAGACCAACTGTGATGATCTTTGAGTGTGTCTCTAGAGAAGGTGATGTCATGTTGCTCTACATCTATGAACAGGGCCTTAGGCTCAATTTTGATTACTATGTAAAGCTGCTGGCGACTCTGGTCAAATCCTAACTGGTGAGAATTGCTGCTGTGAGGCAGCAGGATTCAGCTTTTTGTCATACCTCCAGAAAGTGTCAGATATGATTGTGGGTAGTGTTGCATACCCAGCGCACATAAAAAAAGTACCTTTGTCGGGCAACATGCTCTGCTTGGAGAGACCTATTGAGTCAAGTAAATCAAAATCAAAATCAAATTAAATCACAATCAAATGGAAATTTTAGTTGTGGCCAGTGCCAGTGCTGCCTGACTGGCTCCCATGCTGGTGGCACACAATAAGCATCATTCATGCATGGGTCGTTGCCAGTACCACCTGACTGACTCCCTGTGCCGTTGGCACATACAAAGCTCCATTTGAATGTGGTCGATTCCACCCTGATCGCTCCAACTGGCAGCTGTGCTGGTGGCATGTAAAAAACACCATATGAACATGGCCAATGCCAGTGCCACCTGACTGGCTCCCATGCCAGTGGCATGTAAAAAGCACCCGCAGCACACTTGGAGTGGTTGGCGTTAGGAAGGGTATTTACATGTAGAAACATTGCCCGATCAGATTGGAGCCTGGTGCGGCCTCCTGGCTTGCCAGTCTCCAGTCAAACCATCCAACCTATGCTAGGATGGAAAACAAATGTTAAACGATGATGATGATGATGATGATGATGATGACTAGCAAATGCACCTGTCCTTTGGACGGTGTATTTTATTATAATGGTGCACTCCTTTGGATGGCTTAAGTTGAAGTAGCCTGCAGTTAGAAGACGTTTCAAGTTGATAAATGTAAAATGTATAATTACCAATTTCTTTAGCGGTTTATTATATGGTATTAAGCAACCTAGGTAATGAATAAAGATTTTTAACACAAATTTGGTAGCTAGAAATAAATGAAAGTCCATGAAATGAGATTGCAATTGCAGTAGGCATTAGGGATTTTATATCATACCTGAAGCATTTTGTAGCATGTAGTTATTTAACTTGTAATGCCTTACACAACTGCATTGAAGCTTTTCCAATGATAGTCATGTATGATAAAAAGCCCATCTGACCAATAGCTTTGATGTGTCCCTACACAGAGCTTTCAAGTTTGCATTGGTTTGAAGTCGCATTGTCTTTGTTCATCTATTTCTAAAGCCCTTGCAGTGGACATTAAAGCAGTATTCAAAGCCTGATGATTTGTGCACTGTGCTGGTGACTCCACAGCCTTTACAGCAGCAGTAGTGTCAGCATTACACTTTCTTCGATTAGTGCACCGTGCTGATGATTCTGCAACCCATGCAGCAGCAGTAGTTTTAGCATTACATGCCCTCCAGGATGTGCGTTACTGTGGTGACTGTGAAGCCCTTGCAGCAGCAACAGTAGTTTCAGCATTGTGCATCCTTCAGGCTGTGTGCTGTTGTGGAGAGTCTGCAACCATTGCAGCTGAAGCATTTTTGGCAAGACACACCAACCGGATAGCATGTTGTTCAGGGGACTCAATAATCCTGGCAACAGCAACATCTGCAGCATAATGGGCTCGGTGAGTTACAAGCGCTTCTTCAGACTTTGAAGCCTTAACGGTTGCAGAAGTTGCAGGTGCATGTACTGCACAGGCAGTGGCATCGTAGAGAGCCTGATGGGACCTCTGGTTTTGAGTTTCATTATCCTTCTGTCTTCTGGCTTTGACATCAGCATAGGACAGTCTACCAATGTGAGCTCTTTGTCTCTTAGATAGCATTTCAGCATTATCTGCAAAGTGAAGGTAGAGATGGGATTAAGTCGAATGCCTGAATGATGTTTGTTGTACTAATTTTTGCTGAGTGGGTTCAGAAAATTGTCACAATGGCCTTAAGAAGGGTTGAGACATTTAAGCTTTAGGGCATTGTGGCTAAACAATGTCTTAAGGCATTTAAAAATAATTAAAAGTTGATTTAAATTGCATGGCTACCTCAAGGAAGTGCTAATGGGCAAATATCATTCAGCTTGCAGTGCATGGGTATTGCAAAAACTGTATAACTGTCACGACTTTGTATGAGTAAAAGCAGAGAATATATATAATATGGATTAATTTCTGATTTAGAAAATAATTATAAGTTGATTTAAATTGTATGGCTACCTTGAGGAAGTGCCAATGTGAAATATTGGTGGTTTGCAGTGAACGGCTATTGTAAAGACTGTAGTGGAAGACGAAGTGCAAATAGCATAACTATATTATCAAGAGTTATGTCCCTTAAAGCAACTATCATTGGTACTTGTTATTTACCTATGAGAAGGTATTTTCGTCCCCTAGGGGCGGTGGTACTCATTATGTGGAAAAGCTGAAGAGTCTATGACCATCTCTGGAACATAAGTGATGTATGTTCCCAGTATGAACGAAATCGAATGAAGACTATTGATTTTAAGAGGGATCAAGGAAATGCCTGTACACACACATACACACATCTTCCGTTTTATTATATATATATATATATATATAT
>NC_068983.1:111973661-111977952 GCF_001194135.2 Octopus bimaculoides
TATATATATATATATATACACACACATACATACAAACACACACACTTCTGGAAATTCAGGAATCACAATGGTGGAAAGTATTTAATCATTAATCAAATTCAGTAGAAGTGAGAGATAAAAATATTTATTCAATATGTTTACAGCTGCTTTGTAATTTGTATCCAATTATGTCATTGATGCTAAAGTACCCTACACACATATAAAGATAACAAATAGATGTACAGATATTGCTGTGCTGTAACATAACGAATGAGATTCTTGCATCAGAATATTTCAGAGGTTTTAAATATCTAGTTCTGCTAAAGTAAGCTCAGTTTACTCATTACATACTAATTGACAAGAGATGTATTTGTTAATGGTGCAGCCCTTTTAGATATGGAAAATGCTCATTTTAGGAATGTACTAAGATAAGTAACAAAATAAAAATAACTAAAAATAAAGCAAAATAAAATACATAATTACTTACGCACGCATACACACACACACATACACACACACACACACTCACATTTGTGGGTTAACAAGGCAACTAATGGCCTCATGTGAAGAGATCTTTACATTTGTTCAAGCATGCCACATGGAAGTATCACTTCTCCTCTCCATTTTGGATGAGAATACATGAGATTACATGAGACTGAACAGGATTCCAAAATAAATACCATGATATATATAATCTACTAGAGGAGCTTTCTGTGACAGTATCATGTGTCTATGAATCCAGATATTTTACTACATTTATATAGTGGAGGCTTAGTGATTAGGATGTTGGACTCATAAGATTGTGGTTTCGATTCCTGGATTGCACAACACATTGTGTTCTTGAGTAAAACACTTCATTTCCCATCACTCCAGTCCACTCAGCTTGCAAAAATGAGTAATCCAGCAATGGACCTGCTTCCTGTCCAGGTGAGGTATTTATACACCATGGAAATCAAAAAACTGGCCTTTATCAGTTGGCATGACTCAAAAGGGTAACTTAATTTTACTACACTTATGTGTGTGTGTGTGTGTTTGTGTCTGTGAGTCTGTGTGTGTACTGCATGTGTATGTGTATGTGTGTCTGTGTAAATATATATATATACATACGTGTGTGTATATATATATATATATATATATATATATATATATATATATGTGTGTATATATGTGTATATGTATGTATGTAAATATGTATATTGTGTATCTTCTATGTTTTTGATTATTATAAATCTTCCACTAAAGCATGAGCCGGTTTCCAACAAAGATACAAGGTTCCATCTTTGAGATGTAGTTAACACAGACAAATTCACATTTGGAACTTAAGAAGAGTCTTGCATATTTTTACTGTTCCACTCACAGATTTCACTTGTAATGTACAAATTAGCCGGTCAATTTCTCTTTCTGAAAATCCCATATGTATGTACATATGTGTGTATGTATGTATGTATGTATGTATGTATGTATGTATGTATGCATGCATGTATGTTCATATGTGGATATCATAAGTTTATTATCAGTTTTTTATCATGAGATTTCCAAGTAAGCATGGGTTAGATGAATATATTTCTGTGGCATTATCATACAGCCAGATGCCCTTTCTGTTGCTATTCCTTGTCTGGTTTTCGAATAAAGGATCTCTTATTCTGTATAATCTATGAAGGTATACAGAGTGATTCACTAACAGAGAAAACGACATCAAGTTTAACCACCAGTAACTAAGTAACTTTCTAACAGATGTAAACAAGCATTCACACACACGTGTGCGCAGACACACATAGGCACACACACACGCACAAACACACATGCACACACACGCACACGCGCACGCACACACACACACACACACATAAATGACGAGTATCATTTCAGCTTCCCTCCACTAAATCCTCCCTCAAACTTTGGTTGATCTAAATAAGGGTACAAAACACTTATCCAAAGTGCTACACAGTGAGGCTGAGTTGAAAACTATGTGGTTAGGAACTGTAAAAGATATATTCAATTTGAAAAACATGCCTGAGTACTTACAAATTAAAAGTCTGCAGTGCTAGGCTGTTTATCACTATGAAGAGACCAACCCAGTCCTGAGCAAAACTCAGAGTAGATTGTCGATATTTGAATGTGCTGTTGCTGCATAAATGCTCCCATGCCAGTGGTACATAGAAAGCATCCAACACACTTTGTTAGGTGGTTGGCATTAGGAAGGGCATCCAGCCATAGAAGCCATGCCACAACAGACAATTGGAGTCTGGACAACTCCTAGTTGGTCAGCTCCATATCAAACCGTCCACCCTATGTCATCATGGAAAACAGACACTAAACAATGATGATGATGATATATATATATCCATTCAACCCATTGTAATGAGTTGTATATCAGAATATTTACATAATATTTGTACTGTGTGCATTTTTTCATAGCATGCTTTGTTTTCAATTTTTCTTCTTTGTTTCTTTTTTTAATATAAACAGTAATATTAAGTGAAAATATGTTTCTCACAAAATTTATGGCAAAAATTTATAATTGCATTTTGATCAAAAGACCTGCTACCCCAACCACAACAAAACCTCTCACTACCACTAACTGTAATTATAATTCATTCACTTTGTCTCGCCTGCATTTAGTTTATTTTACTACCACTCATTCCTTCTCTGTTTATCCTTTTAGTCTCTTGCTGCCAGTGTGACCATGAACAAAAACATGTAAATTTTTGGATGTTACATGCAATACAAAGTAGTAGTAGAAACACAAGTGACTTTTTGGTGTGTTAAATGTAACAGAAAAGTAAGATTTGAATATTTACAAATACACCCTCATTTATGTAATCTCTATAAAGAAATGGATAAAACAAATCATTCCTTCCTATATTTATTTCTATATTTACTAGTTTGTATGTATCCATGCTCTCCATCAAAACCTTTCATTATCTAATAAAACTTTCAACTCTTGTCTCAAATTTTTCTCACCAATAGGCATTCGTCACATATGTCTTCCTGTCATCACAATAACAGCCTTTCACTCATCGTCTTATCCAATAAATTATGGGAAGTCCTTTCAGTTTTAGCATTTGATATTTTCTTTCAGTTTACCATAAAAGCAAAATTATATATTCTTCAAAAGTTTGGTATACTTCTAAATTATAGCAAAATGTTTATAAGATAGGTAATAAACAGCTAATATAAATATCATACAGTCTAGTTAATCAATAATCAGCAAAGTATTATTTTCGATTCTCCAATAAACCTAGAATTTCCTTTTTCTGATTATATTTTTGTAACTTTATATCTTGCCCTTTCTACATATATTGAGACTTAAATTAAAACAGGAATAAAATAAAATGAAAATGAAACAAAATAACAAAAACTTACAAATGAAAAAAAATGTTCATCTATTCCTTCAGGCATGGGATCTTGAAGAGAATTCCAATGACAAGAACAATAAGAAATGCTCTGAAAGCTATGGTTTCCAGAATTTGATGGCAGCTCAAATTGAGAGGAAAAAAAAATACTTGTCTTCTTTGTATCCATCAAAACTCCCCACTTAGAACCTTCCGCTAGCAATATATTGTAGTCTTTTATTCTTTTATGTTTCAGTAATTTGACTACAGCCATGCTGGAGCACCACCTTAAAGGATTTTAGTCAAGAAATCAACCCCAGGGCTTATTATTTGTAAGCCTAGTACTTATTTTATTGTTCTCTTTTGCCAAATTGCTAAGTTACAAGGACCTAAACACACCAACATCAGTTGTCAAGCGATGGTAGGGAGACAAACACTGACACGCACACTAATATATACACATATATATATGATGGGCTTCTTTCAGTTTCTGTCTACCAAATCCACTCACAAAGGATTGGTCAGCCTGAGGCAATAGTAGAAGATACTTACCCAAGGGCCCACACAGTGGGACTGAACCTTGAACCAAGTGGTTAGGAAGCAAGCTTCTTACCACACAGCCATGACACACAGATGTGCACACACACACACACACAAGATATGCATATATATGTACATGTATGCAATGTATGTATGTATATATACCATTATATACATAGATATACATACATATATATATATTATTTTATTGTTTTTTCTTTTGTTTCAGTTATTTGACTGTGGCCATGCTGGAGCACTGCCTTTAGTCAAACAAATCAACCCCAGGACTTATTTTTTGTAAGCCTAGCACTAATTCTATTGATCTCTTTTGCCAACCCACTATGTTACAGGACATAAACACACCAACACAGGTTGTCAAGCAATGGTAGGAGAACAAACACAGACACACACACACACACACACACACACACACACAC
>NC_068983.1:111978241-111986776 GCF_001194135.2 Octopus bimaculoides
TGTATGTATGTATGTATATATAGATGCAGGAGTGGCTGTGTGGTAAGTAGCTTGGTTACCAACCACATGGTTCCAGGTTCATTCTCACTGCGTGGCACATTGGGCAAGTGTCTTCTACTATAGCCTCGGGCCGACTAAAGCCTTGTGAGTGGATTTGGTAGACGGAAACTGAAAGAAGCCCGTCGTATATATGTATATGTATGTGTATGTATGTGTGTGTATGTGTTTGTGTGTCTGTGTTTGTCCCCCAGCATCACTTGACAGCTGATGCTGGTGTGTTTACGTCCCCGTAACTTAGTGGTTCAGCAAAAGTGACCAATCGAATAAGTACTAGAGTTCCAAAGAATAAGTCCTGGGGTCGATTTGCTCGACTATAAGGTAGTGCTCCAGCATGACCGCAGTCAAATGACTGAAACATGTAAAAGAGTAAAGAGTAAAGAGAGAGTGGTATAAATACATACATACATACAATATGTACATACACACACACACACACATATATATGTATATACATATCCTCTGTGTGTGTGTATGTGTGTGTTGGAAAGTGGTGTAGAGGAATCTAAACCAAATATTAAAAACATTGACAGAAGCAATACAAGTCCTCAATCAGCAGAACAGGAATATCAATAAAGAAAGCCTTGATATTAAACTGGAGAAAAATGGACTAAGACTCCAATCCTGATCTTACACTTGAGAGGTATCTGCAAATACAGAAAAATGTCATAGACCACCAAAGATGTATTAAATGAGATGGCTGTTGCCACAGATTTCTACAAGGATGTAGGAAATGTTCATCTTGTGGCAGAGAGACACGAGAAATTGAATGTGTTACTGAACAATGAATTAAATGACTGATTTCAATACATCTACAAAAAAAGTGACAGCACAGCTAGCATGCATCCTCCTCATGCACTACACATAAACATACATATACAAACACACACAATCAACCACAAATACACAAACACATACACACAAACACACACAAGCACACAAACACATACACACAAACACACACACATACACATATACATACTACTAGACAAGATGGCAGGAGAAAACCATAGATCACGGCAATCAAACAACATTTTTCACTGCCGGAATATAGTGTGGCAGCTGATCTGGATATAACAGCAACAATCATTGTATAAAGCCCTTTCACATAATAAATCTTGGATGTCCATCCTGTACATCACCTAACATGTAAAACAAATTATACTAGTAAATTACAAAAGTTTCTTATGACTAATAACAGCAGTAAAATTCCCTACCTAATGACCCCATCATATGTATTCAGGTTATAGGCATAGAACTGACAGCAGATATATTAAAGCTGAACTTCCTATATCAGAGTATGTTCTCTTTTATTATAAGATAAAAAGAAGCCATGGAGGAGGTGAGATTTGTATCTACAAAGACATAACATGATCAGTGCTGCTGTCAGGCTCAAATTGTTTGTAGCATTAATAGTATATATAAAGCATAGTTTTGGACATCTCTATTGATAAATTAAATTATGGTAAAAAAAATTTGAAATAAAACTGCCCAACAGCACTATAGAGCAACATAGACAAGAATACTAATGTACTAATACTAATTTGGATAGCTTCACTTCCCCTATTTAAAACTGTTAAGGAGCCATATTCTCTCAGTATGATTGTAGACAGGACTGTCTCAGTTTTCCTTGGCTAGTATGGAGTTTGGGGAACAAATAGTCTGCTGCCCCACCAGAGCACTAGCGTAGCTACGGGGCACAGTAGGGGTGGTCTGCCCTAGGCGGAACTTTTCATCCAGTTGTAAGCTATTGCTGTTGGCAATATGTGTTTTTGTGGGGTCCAGGAGTGGTAAAAAGAAGAGTGGCACACACTCTAGCTAAGCTAGTGCACCAGAGACAGCAACACATTTGAATCTCTACATTATAAATAATGGAGAAATCACCCACAAGGTAAATGTGATTTCTATTCCCTTACTTGACCATAACATTAAAAAATTAATAATGTGTGGTCACAAAGGAATGAGTTACACAGCAGCCTAACAAAGTAAACCAATCCAGCCCAAATTTAATTCTCACAAGGTTTTGTAATGATCAACTGAGAAAAATTTGTGAATAAAACAAACCCCAAATCCCCTGTATGCAAGACAACAAAGTAGCACTTAAGTAATTTATATCAATAATGCAAGCTGTATACATTAAAGGTGTCCCAACAAGCAAAGCTGATAATGCTTACAAAAATATCATCTCCAGAGACATGAAATTTGTCATGAGACTAAGAACAAAGATTAAATAAATCACAAAAATCAATAAATGGATAAAATGAAAAAAAGAATCAGTTACAAATTGACCTCATAGACATCAAAATAAAAAATGAAATAAAACTGAAATGTGAGGGAGGCTATAAAAACAAACCAGCTCTGAAGTTTGCTAGTTTCACAAACAAATGGAGAAGACCCACTGTGCACCCCAAAATGGGACCATTGTTTGAAGGAAGCATATCACTCCTTGTAGAACCTCTCAAAGTAAGTGAAATACACAAGTAACTTTTCAACAGTATTTCACAATCCAGCTGGTATACAAACAAATAGCTGGGCCAACAGTCTTCAATGCTACCTTGTTTCTTATAGAAGTTGCAGCTATCATTATATGGGCATAAAAGAAACTAATATTAAAATGTGATAAACTCAGTAGAGCTTGATGGTTTCTCAAAAATTTTCTTTCAAATATGTAATAAGACTTTAGACAAATCACTTCAGCTGCTTTTCCAAAGCTTTCTTGTAAGCTGTTCATACAGGAAGAAGCAGAGCAGATGTTAAAGTAAAGTACAAGCCTATACCTCTGGCTTCGCATACTCTGAAGGTCATGAAACAAGCTATCAGAGGAATTGATTGTGTTCCTAAAGAAAAGTTACTTTTTAAGTGATACCCTCCATAGTTTTATCTTAGGAACAAGTGTCACAAAGCTGCTGAAAAATTATGATTGGATTCACTCAATCAAATCTAGATGTTGCCTACCAGGATTTTAAAACACTTTTCATAGAGCTGATTGTATGCCACAATGTTTATAACCTCAGTATTGTAGGAAAACTAAGAGTGACTATGTGTGACTTCTGAAAGTACATAAGTCAAGTTCTGCAGCCAACAATACCTTCTCTAAAGGCTCAGTTTTCCCCAATAGATTACTACAAGGAATTGTCTTAAGGTTGTTATATAAATAGACGTTAAAGTGTTATTTTCAGCTGATGATCTCAAAGTGTGATTTTTCATGCAGAGAGCGAAATCAATTGATCCTGAGATATGCACATTCCTTACTTCTGTATTCCATGCAAGCTAAGTCTATTTCTGTTATGTTCATTACATTGGCCGTGTATATCTTAACAGTGAGTAATTGGTGGTTTTGGAGTGTTTATAGCAAGTGGTATTTTATATTACCCTATTGAATCTGGCCATTGAAAATTCCTGTGGAAAATAGAATTTTCAATGGCCGGATAACTGAAGAGATGGCAGCATGTGTGTGTGTGTATATGTGGAGGCACGTGGCTTAGTGGTTAGGGTGTCAGCATCATGATCATAAAATTGTGGTTTCGATTCTTGGACCAGGCGACGCGTTGTGTTCTTGAGCTAAACACTTCATTTCACGTTGCTCTAATCCACTCAGCTGGCAAAAATGAGTAACGCTGCGATGGACTGGTGTCCTGTCCAGCTGGGGAACACATGCACCATTGAAACTGGGTAACCGGGCCCATGAACCTGGCTAGGCTTTAAAAGGGTGCCTTTATTTATATATTATATATATATATATATATATATATATATACATAGAGAGAGAGAGGTGGGAGGGAGAGAGACAGAAAGGCAGACAAACAGGCAGGCAGACAGGCAGACAGACAGACAGATAGCTAGATAATGTTTTGCAAAATTAATTACTAAAATAATAACACACAAAACAAAGTAAAAACAAGTGTAATTGTAATATTAACACTTAATGACATTTTAAGAAAGTAGACATGTTTTAGATAGTTAGATGGTGAAGAGAAGGAAGAAGTATGGAATATGGAAAAGATATGGAAGTAACAAAGAACTATACATTCATTATCAAATTTTGTTGGAAATGATGGAGTTCAAATGATTGGATATATCTTAGAAGGAATGAGTTTCCATTCACAAAAGAGCAACAAGGGAGGTAACAGCGTAGAAATTATGTGTATGAGCACGTGCATGTATAATTTTACTGAATGCAAGTGAAAACCCACTATGTATATGGAGTCACTGCTATGGGTTTTTAATCGTGACAAATGTATGTGTATATGTGTGTATTGTTTGTAAAGTGTTTTATTTGCATGTTATTTTCAAAATGTGCACACATAGATGCATACACAAATGCTCACACACACATAGACATAAACACACATTTGTGTGTATATGCATGTGTTTGCCGTGTACTTGCGTATTGTGATTGGCTTAGGGCTGTTGTGATTGATGCATTTATGGAGGTTTTGTGGGAGTGAAAGAGAGTGTAGTGTGTGTTAAAATTATACTGTGATGAGGTTGAGTCTATGAGGAATAGAAATGAGTTCCTGAGAGAGATGGAGATAATGGAATTGATTAAAAGGAAGGAGTAGTGAGTAGGTCTGGTGCAGAGGGTAGCACTGCAGCAGAAAGGGCTGTCCGAATATGAGCTTTGAAAGTGAGGGAGGGCTGATTGATGATAATGGTGATATTGAGAAAGTTAAATGTGGTGTTAAAAAGTGAAAAGGTGATTTTTAGGAAGGGTATGGAAATTACAGATGAAACTATGGACAAGTAGCTCACATTGATAAAAGGCACACTTAATGAAGGTGAGATAAATTCAGGAAGAAGTGGAAAGTAATGGGGTTAGATTAGATGATTTGGAATGCATGCATGATAGAGCACTGGAGGAGTGGATGCAAGATGATTCACAATCATGAGATCCTTAGTTCAGTCCCACAATGTGACATTTTGGGCAAGTGCATTTACCCTGATCTTGTACTATCACAAGCCTTGTGAGAGAATTATGGTAGATGGAAAGTGTTGGCTCAATTGTACATTGTACCTGTAATTAAAAGGTCTAGCCTTACCTTAGGGATATCACACAGATTCTACCTGAAAATTAGATTGTGGGTACACATGTTTTTGGAGTGTCAACCATTCCTTACCTTAATTTAATGAGTAGGTTATCTACTTGATCAAATAACTGGATGCTCATACATAAAAACCAACATGAAGGTCCACAATGAAAGGATTGTAGGTGAGAAGAAAACAAGGCCAGTTGTCAGTTGTAGACAGAATAAGCATGGCAGGAGAGACTGGAGATGCAGGTGATTTTACAGATGCAAGTGAGGACAATTAGAAGCAAAGTGAAAGGTACCGGAATTTTGTGAAGATTTTTCTCTCAAAATCACGAATTGTCTCTCAAAATCAAGGTCACAGCTACAGAAATGGTGAAGGCAGAGAAATTAGAATCGGAACAGGGTTATGGAATGTTTGGTGTGTGTGTGTGCGTGTGTGTGTGTTTGTGTGTGTGTGTGTGTGTGTGTCTGTGTGTGTGTGCGTGTGTGTGTGTGTGTGTGTGTGTGTGTGTGTGTGTGTGTGTGTGTGTGTGTGTGTGCATGCGTGCATGTGTGCATGATAGGTTGGAGAAGAAGAACCAATGAAAGTCAAAAGGTTTATTAAAGCTGGAAATACTGGGGAAGAGCGAGGAGCGATGGATTGTAATAGAGATGTCAAGAAAGTTAACTATGGTGTGGAAGAGAATTCTAAGGAAGGGTGAAATGAGTTGAAGAAAGTAATGAGGACACTGAGCTGAGATGTGAAGTAGGAAAGTGGTCTCAATACAGACGTTTATGTAACTGCTACCTATGTTATGGGTTGAGTTTAGTGATCTTTGAGGAAAAAATCTGGGCCTCAACAAGCACATGCAATGAAATAGACTGTCATAATTGAGGTCCATTATAGCACCAGTAGGCACTCCAGTTGATACAAGTCTACAGCAGATGATAAGCAATTAAAAATGAGTACATGCTTGGCTTAACAGAAGAGAATGGAGCAATAGATTGAAGTGCAGTGCAGTAGTTGAGAAAATGTTGTAAAGTAATAAAGTTGTCATTGTGAGAAATGACAGTCTATAGAAGACGTGAATTAGAGTCAGGACGCATGACTTGGAGAAGCAGAGAAGTGACAGGATGAAGTCAAGGCTTTTTGATGAGTTTGGTTGGGTTATGGAAGACTAAGACAATGGAGAGTCTGGGTTGCTAGGTTTGTGTATTTTGATAAAGAAATATTTGACAGGGACATGAAGATTGATGATGGGTGGGGAAGAAAGAGGAAGAAATGAGTTGGTGGGAAGTAGAAGACATGTGACTTTGTTGGTTGGCTATAGAGTCAGAGAATAATGGGCAATAGAAGTTGGGCTTGTGAAGCTATGAAAGCAGCCCCAACTCCCGCACACATACATCATCATCATCATCATGAGTAAATATGTGTCTATGTATGTATAGTAAAGACACACACACACACAAACACACACACACACACAAACACACACATGTGTATACCCAACCCATGCCAGTATGAAAAACAGGTGATAAAGGATGATGATGTTGATGATATATATATATATGAAATGTATATTATATATAATATACATGAACAAAACATTTGAGCAAGGTTGTTGCCAGTGTCGCTTGACTGACTCCTGTACATGTGGCACATAAAAAATACCATTTGAGCGTGGTCGTTGCCAGTACCGCCAGTTTGGCCCTCGTGCCAGTGGCATGTAAAAGCACCCACTACACTCTCAGAGTGGTTGGCATTAGGAAGGGCATCCAGCTGTAGAAACTCTGCCAGATCAGATTGGAGCCTGGAGAGATCAGATTGGAGAGGGAGGAGGCTAGAACAGAACAGTTTTCTTGTTACAGAGACATATGTGCATATATATGTCTATATAAAATGCATACCAGCATGTATTCACACATCATGTACATCAACATTTATGATTCACTTCCAGAGAAATACACATACACAGAGGCAGGAAGATGTGTGTGTGTGTGTGTGTGTGTTGTGATTGTGTCTTGTGTTTGTCCTCCACCACTGCTGGACAAATGGTGTTGGTGTGTTTACGACCATGTAACTTAGTGTTTTGGCAAAAGAGACCAATAGAGTAAGTACTAGTCTTAGAATAAAAGAATTCTGAGGTCAATTTGTCTGACTAAAATTCTTCAAGGAAGTGCCCCAGCATGGCTATAATCTAATGACTGAAACAAGTCAAAGATAAAAGATGTAAGATAGAAAGGTATATATATATATATATATATATATATATATATATATATATATATATATATATATATATATATATATTTGTGTGTATATATATATATATATATATATATACATTAATAGCAGCTACTAGATCTGTTCAAAAGCTTTCCTACTGCTATATGACTACATGTTAATCTTGTTGGAGACACCAATATTCTATACTTGAAAGAAAACCATGGAATTTATAGAATAGTTATTCAATATAATGATATGTGAATATTTACAAATGCGTGTATTTTAAGTTGAAACTGTTTACATTCTTTTACCTTGATATCAAACACTGTCTTTGTCTAAATTTTACACAACTATTACTACTACTATGTAAATTTCTATGTGTGTATGTATATATTTACATATATTCTATATTCCATGAATTCTTCTTATTATTGTTGTTATTACTGAGTGAGAGAGCAGTGCATGACGTCAAAGTGACACTGGGGTACAAATATATGAAGCCCAATATACCCATCATTACTACCCATCTGATAAGGGTACACCAGGCACATGAATCATAACCATATGTGCACAACATGGTGATCTCATATTGCAATTTCATGGCAATATGTTTCTGCAGTAATGGTTTTTCTGGGTTTTAAGAAGTTATAGTGGATGAGTCCAGTAGTACACCACCAGGGAAGGTTTTTAGTGCTTCAATTTGACCCAACCACTGTGAAGAACATTTTTTATTATTGTACAGAATCCACTTTTCATTGCAAGTTACAGTACGGTCAAGAAATGGATTGGTTTGGTTACAGAGAAGAAGCAACGGACAAATTTCTTATCTGCACATTTTCTGATTTTCACTCAAATTGTGTAGCACCCATTTGTCAAGATTTTTTGATTTTCTGATCACATGCCAATGGTTGTTGGAAGTTTTCTGGCTAATTTGTTCTTTTGCTAGTTCTTGAGTGGTTTTATGTGGATATTTCTCAATGACAGTCTTTAATTGACTGTCACCAATGACGATTAGGTGTCCACTATACTCACAATCTTCAAGACTCAGGTCTCCACTGCAAAATCGTTTAAGCCATTTTTGAGCTGACCACTCACTAGTCATTTCCTCACTAAATGTTTCATTGCTATCACGAGCAGTTTCAGCTTCTTTACATCCGTTTTTTGAAGTTGAATAGCAAAATTGATCAAATATCCCTCTTTGACAGTTCCATGTCAGATGATTGTAACAACGGTGAAAAAAAT
>NC_068983.1:111987350-111988268 GCF_001194135.2 Octopus bimaculoides
GGGACTGAACCCAGAATCATGTGGTTGGTAAGCAAGCTACTTACCACACACCCATTCCTGCACCTATATATATATATATATACACATTATACTTTAATAAAGCTGTAAAATTATCAGAGTTTCATGCTCCTATTTGAACAAGAATGTGAAACTCTGAGTAATAGTCATTTCATAATCTTACAGCTTTAAGGCTGCGAGCTGGCAGAAATGTTTAGCATGCCGGGGAAAATGCTTAGTAGTATTTCATGTTTTTATATTCTGAGTTGAAATTCAGCCAAGGTCGACTTTGCCTTTCATCCTTTTGGGGTCGATAAATTAGGTTGTGTACTGGGGTCGATCTAATTGACTGGCCTCCTCCCCAAAAATTTTGGGCCTTGTGTCTAGAGTAGAAAAGAATTTTAAGCTTTAATAAAAGAATATTATTCTACCTTCAGTATTCGAGAGTACCAATTTTTCCACCTTGTTTTGCACTTATATGTTCCCTTGTGTATGTGTGCATGTATATATGTAGATGTAGATATAGATATATATGTAGTCATACAAGCATGGTAAAATAGATGTTAAAACAATAATGATGACGTGTCTATCTATCTATCTATCTACCTACATATATATTTTTGTCATCATTGTTTTAATGTCCATACATACAATTAGATATGTCCCGCACAGAAACACACAAGCACTGGTCAACCTAAGGCTACAGTAGAAGACATTTGTTCAAGTTATTTTGTGCAGTGAGATGAGTCATAGGATGAGGTAGTTGTGAAGGTGAACTTCTTGATCATGTAACTCGGTCTGTGATGACAGAAATTCAAACAATGAGTACACACACATACATATACATAAATATATATACAACCACAATGCGCACACAAATATACATACATACATACACACATACATACATATATATACACT
>NC_068983.1:111989850-111995431 GCF_001194135.2 Octopus bimaculoides
TGTGTGTGTGTGTGTGTGTGTGTGTGTGTGTGTGTGTGTAAATGTGTATGAGTGTGCGCATTCGTGCATGTGGATGTGTATGTGTACATATGTACATATGTGTGTGTGTATGTGTATGTGTGTGTGTGTGTATATATATATATATAGAGAGAGAGAGAGAGATAACTAGATAGATAGATAGATAGAGAGAGAGAGAGAGAGAGAGAGAGAGAAATGCATCTGTGTATGTGTTTATATTATCTTGTGAAGACATCAGGGAATAGTAATGAATGAGTTGTGGGGTCTGACACAGCTCTGCAGTTTGTCAAACCTTGTCAAACTGTCTAACACATACTAGCATGGAAAATGGGCAAATAGATAATAAAGATGATAGTAATGATGATGATGATGATGAGGATGATGATGACGACAATGGCACTGTTGCAGTTACCACTGCCGTCGACAATAACAGCTCTGCCAACAACGCCAACATTGCTGCTGCCACCACCACTGTGACTGCTGCTACTGCTACTGCTACTCCTACTGACACAGGTACTAAGTCCTTGGTTTCCAAACAGACAGGGAATCTGAACAGCCCATCAGCTAGCTCGTCAGCTCCCGTCAAACCGCCCAGCCCATGCCAGCACAGAAAACAGAGAGGTTAAATGACGATGACGGCAACGACGATGATGATGACAATGACAACAATAATGCCAACGCTGACGCCGATGCCGTCATCGCTGCCGACAACAACGACAATGATGATAATGAATGCAAACATATCCAGCCATATGGAAATATTTTATCTTGCTTGTAAACAAATGAAGGCTAGCTAAAGGAAGGGTGTCCAGCTGTAAAACATCTGCCTCAATGAATGCTCTCTGACCCTTACAAGCATTGAAAAGTGATTGTTAAAACAAATTATATTAATAAACTGAGAAATTTCCACAGTTTTTACTGTTATTGGGTTAATGCAAAATTATTATTTTCATTTTATCAATAACACTTTATTTCATTTTATCAATAACATAACTTTGTCTTTGGTTAACAACTGTTATTTCCAATTTGTTTACACCTAGAAAATATGAAAAAAAGCCAATATTTCCTTCAGACTTTGCTTTTATTATATTTATTCAACCCCCGCAAAATCACTCTCATCACATGGCTATGATGTTCCTTCATTACTCCTGCTCATGAGCAGAGATGCACATATTGTCAGCCACTAAGGGACATGCTCAAGTGGTTAAGGTCAAGCAACTGACAAGCAAATCCGTGGTGTTGAGCAGAATATTTGCTATATCGATATTTCTGCTTCGGTAATTCAGCACTAAATTTGTCTGAAATGTAATGGAAAATAGGTCAGTTTCAAAATACTGATGTCCAGATCACAAAAGCAAAGTTTAAAGGGAATAGTTATCATTTCCATTAATTTCTAGATAAAAGCAAGTAGGAAATAAAACTTACTAACCAAAGACAAAAAAAGAATAAAATTTTATTACACAGTGTATAGGCGTAGGAGTGGCTGTGTGGTAAGTAGCTTGCTTACCAACCACATGGTTCCGGGTTCAGTCCCACTGTGTGGCACCTTGGGCAAGTTTCTTCAACTATAGCCTCGGGCCAACCAAAGCCTTGTGAGTGGATTTGGCAGACGGAAACTGAAAGAAGCCCGTCGTATATATGTATATACTTATATATGTATGTGTGTGTGTCTGTGTTTGTCCCCCCAACATCGCTTGACAACCGATGCTGTTGTGTTTACGTCCCCGTAACATTAGCGGTTCGGCAAAAGAGGCCGATAGAATAAGTACTAGGCTTACAATGAATAAGTCCTGGGGTCGATTTGCTCGACTAAAGGCAGTGCTCCAGCATGGCCACAGTCAAATGACTGAAACAAGTAAAAGAGTGAAAGAGTGTAATTTATTTTATTTGCTATGGAATTTAGTTATGTGACTTTTATAGAATATCAATGTATGCCCTGGACATTACTGTCTTGAATCCTAGGATTCACGGGGCCAGTCACCCAGTTTCCATAACATGTAGATTACTGAGATCACAACATTCTTTTCTACTCTAGGCACAAGGCCCAAAATTTGGGAAGGGGACACAAGAATGTCATTTGAAGATTTGGTTGCTCTTCTAGCAGGTCAGGCAAATATGTAAAGGTTCCCATGTTGGATTGTAATGAATAGGTAGGCATATATTAACCTCCCTCTTGAAATTCATTTAGAAAATATAAACTATTTTATATATTTTTATAAACGGCAGTGCATCAGCATGGCTGCAACTCTGAGCTGAAACTAGAGGGAAAAAAACATTTTACACTCAAAAATTGATAGTATATACCTAAATTACACTGTTTGTTAGTAAAGAAAAATATTGATTATAAAGTTATATATAATTTCTTAAGTGCAATTAATTAAAAATGTACATTTTTTTTAGCTTTTTTTAAAAGGTATTATAAAAATAACTTCAGAAAGAATAAAGTTTAAAAGATATAAATTGAATATCAGAAGCCAGTATTAAAAAGTGAAAATTAAACTTTCTTAATAGATATCACACCACCACTATTATCATCATCATTTTAAACATCTACTTTTCCATGCTTTCATGATTTAAATAAGAAGCAGATTCTCTACAGCTTGATGCTCTTCCTGTTGCCAACTCTCACTTCTTTCCTGACAAAGTAATATTTTTCCCTGGTCCAGATATGTTTTCCCTGCAGATCATATGTATGAAGATCATGTTTGTTTGCTGCAATAAGTACTTCTTTTCACTTTCTGTCTCCCAGATCCAGTCACAAGAATCTGATCATCTATGTGTGAGAGTGAGTGTGTGTGTGTGTGTGTGTGAGTGTGTGTGTGTATGTGTGGTGTGTGCATGCATGTTTGTGTGCATATGCACATAAGTGCACGCATGTGTGTATATGTATGTTTGGGTGTGTGAAAAAAATCTGGGCTAGTGAAGTCTGGGGAATGTGAAGGCCAACTGACATTGTCATAGTAGGAGATTATTCTCTCTCCAAAGCACAGCTGTAGCAACGGCATTGTTTTTCTTGCAGTATGAACAGTTGCCCCATCTTGCTGGAACCATGTGTGAGATCTACTCTGAATGGCCTTCATGTTCCCAAGACTTGACTAGTCCAGATTTTTTTTTGTGGGTATACCTGAAAGAGATGGTTTATGTTAAAAATCCAGAGACCCTGGTGCAACTGAAGGAGAACATCAATAGAGAAATTAGAGAAGTGGGCTCTGAAATTCTTGAAGGTGTTATGGTTGAAGTTTTGGAAAAAGCACAGGCATGCAAAGCTGGAAATGGCTGCCATTAAAAGGATGTCATTTTTCATATGTGATGTAGTGGTGTTGCAAAATTTGACTTGTGCAAATTAATTTCCATTGTCTTTTATATTGTATCAAAATTTCATGCATTAATTTGTAAAGTTAAAGAAGTTATTAAAAATTGAAACTTATCAGTGACTTTTGGGACACCCTGTGTGTGTATATATATATATATATAAAAGATAATAAGAGTGAAAAAACTACAGAAGGTTTGTGTTACATGGTTAAAGTATATATTTAAATTATGTCAGAAAAATGTTAGAAAAATGTTAGAAAATCTTTTTGGTATATAAACATTGTATTTTGAGAAATAACCGGTTTCGTGTTGTCTTTTCAAATTTCTCATCCAACCATGTGCTTTCACATACCAACTTTCTCACCTATATATATATATCATCATCATCCTCGTTTAACGTCCGTTTTCCATGCTGGCATGGGTTGGACGGTTTGACTGGGGTCTGGGAAGCCAGGAGGCTGCACCAGACTCTAATCTGATCTGGCAGTATTTCTACAGCTGGATGCCCTTCCTAACGCCAACCACTCCAAGAGTGTAATGGGTGCTTTTTACGTGCCACCAGCACAGAAGCCAGTCAAAGCGGCACTGGTACCGGTCACATTCGGATGCTGCTTTTTACATGCTACCAGCACGGGGCTCACAACTACAATTTCCATTTGAGTTGATTTTGATATTGCTGATGTTGATGTACTTGACTCAATAGGTCTCTTCAAGCACAGCATGTCACCCTATGATCCAAGGTACTTTTGAGTGGGCTGGTTATGCAACACTGGTGTATGTTACAGCTGTGAACTCACTTTATTTTCCTGTTCTTCTCAGTCACAGCATATCTCCAGAGGTCTCGGTCTTTCATCATTGCCCATGTGAAGCCCAACATTTGAAGGTCATGCTTTACTACCTCATCCCATGTCTTCCTGGGTCTCCCTCTACCCCGGATTCCTTTCACTGTTTGGGAGTGGCACTTCTTCACACAGTTCTCATCATCCATCCACAGTACATGACCATACCAACGTAAATGTCTCCCTTGCACGCCACATCCGATGCTTCTGATGTCTAACATTTCTCTCAGGTCTCTTACACTCTGTCGTGTGTGCACACTGACATTACACATCCAGCAGATCATGCTAGCTTCATTTCTTTCGAGCCTATGCATGTCTTCAGCAGTCACAGCCCATGTTTCACTGTCATGAAGCATGGCAGTTTGCACACATGCCTTTCGCTCTGAGCGAGAGGCCCTTTGTCACCAGTAGGAGTAGAAGCTTTCTGAACTTTGCCCAGGCTATTCTTATTTTAGTGGTAACACTTTCTGAGCATATATGTACACACATACATATGAGGTGGGGGGGGGGGATAAAGGAGTTTCAGAGAGTAGCGTACCTGCCTTCCTGAGCTAGTCTTCCACCACATTTCTTAAAAATCATGGTAGAGGCCTTGGTCTCAGGATCACTCATGTCCAGAAACTGTGGTTGGGGGTAAGCAAGGGCATGCTCCCCATAAAAAATCTAGCTCCAAACCAAATAAACCTCATGATAGCAAAGGAGAATGGGCATCAGGCAGCCTAAAGGTTGGGGTGAGCTGCACCTGCCTACCTCAGTTGCTATCACATTGTGGTAGATCCAGCCATCCCTGTTAAGGGGGACAAAACCCTGATTTAAAACATTGGATGATGATGATGATAATGAGAAACACATATATCTGTGCATGCATACATACATGTATAAGCGAAATAATTGGCAGAATTGTTAATCTAACATATGCCTTGTAGTAACTGTTCTAGCTCTTTGGTCCTTATTTCAAATCCTGCTGAGGTCAATTTGGTTTTCATCCATCTGAGGTTGATATACCAAAGTACCTGTCAAATATTAAGGTTGATTCTTCAGTAAACCTCTTTCTCACACTCTCAGGATCGACAAGACCCTTTGGTTTGTGGGGACCAACTATTGTATACTGCTTCTAATAGATAAAGGTAGGTTGAGCAAAGGGTTAACTATCACATGTCATTCTCATCTAGTTACAGAAAAGTACCCATAGAAGGCAGAAGATGGTGGGAATGGATGGAATAATATGCTATATTGCAAGAAACAGTTTTTAAGGAAAATATCAGCATTTTCTTTTATTTGTTTCAATCATTTAGTTGTGACCATGCTGGAGCACCACCTTGAGGGATTTTAGTTGAACAAATCAACCCTAGGACTTATTTTTTATGTATATATGTATATATATATATACATACATATATATGTATATATAT
>NC_068983.1:111996023-112006391 GCF_001194135.2 Octopus bimaculoides
TATATATATATATATATGACAGGCTTTTTCAGTTTCCATCTACCAAATCCACTCCCAAGGCTTTGGCTGGCCTGAGGCTATAGAACAAGACACTTGCCCAAGGTGTTATGCAGTGGGACTGAACCCAGAACCATGTGTTTGGGAAGCATGCTTCTTACCACACTGCCACACCTATGCCTGATGGCAAAGTGTCAAAATGTCAAGCAAAAATATATTTGTGGCATATATAACCCCAGCATAATGGAGATGTCCCAGCATGGCTGCACCTTCAAAGCTAAATCTAGTTAAAGAGTTAAAGAGCATATCTCTGTCTTAGTTGCCTTCTTTAATCCCTACAGAATTTAACCTCTGCCCTCTTTACAGGTCAGTACAATACATAGATAACAAAGTGTTGGGGGGGGGCAATATAATTTGATAGAAGCCTTTGAAAGTGGCGCCTTAGTATTGCCACAGTCCAATGAATGAAACCTGTAAAAGAATATGCATTATCAGTAATTCCAAATTGTCATCTTCAATAGTTTATTCGTAAGCTGATAGCAAGTAGCGAAAAGAATTGCTTTTGACATGTATGTATATATTCCTTTTACAGATATTCCTGTTAGGAATAGTTTCTTCCTATTCCAAAAAATAATTAGAAACAGCAATTTCAATAATAAGCTATCAATTATAAATTTATTATTTATATACTTCGTATACATGTATGTGTGTGCATGTGTGTGTATGCATATATATTTATACTTTTGCTCACCTATATATATATATATATGTGTGTGTACAGATATATATATATATATATATATAGATTTGTATATATCAATGTGTATACAGGTATATATATTTGGATGTGTATATATATATATATATATATATATATATATATATATACACACATACACACATGTATATATGTATATGTATATATATACATACAAACATACATGTATATATGTATATATATTTATATATATACACATACATGCATACATGTATATATGTATATGTATATATATTTATATATGTATATACATACGTACAAACATACATACATATATGTATATATACATTTATGTACTCACATATATGCTGAATTATTGTTTATGAATATGTGTATACCTGCATGCTAATATAAGGCATATAAGGAAATTACGAATATCCTTTCTCTTTATGCTTCAAAACAAATTTTACTTAATAAAGCTAAATAAATTTATGCAAATACTCAAGCTAGAATTATATATGTTAAAAAGTAAACTGTACAAAATTGAATTTGACAACAGCTGTCATCTCAATTATGAATACAACTGAATTTTGAGGGTATTAAGGTTATCTTTTAAGAAACCATTTTTCAGATCTGAAAATAAGCCACATACTCTAGCTTTTCACCAAACACTACCTAATCAGTAGATTTTAGCATTGCCACTGATTTTACTTATTTAATTTACTTTACTGACTACTTCGCTAAAAATTGTTATTTCACAGTTACCATAAACAGACAAACCTAATTTAGAAGCTGGCAGTGATAGTTCATATTTAGCAGGCAGAAATAGCTAGTAAAGGGTTTTTTTAATGTAAATATTTGTGTCTGCTCGTTAGACCAGATTGAAAGTTACAGCTGGCTGAGTCAATAGGATGTTGGAAAAATGATAAATAAACAATTTATTTTCCATCCCACCATAGAGCTTATTTGTGTCCATGACCAATAGTTAACAAATGGCCAATGCAACGAAGCTGTAAGTCCCATGTGTATACATAACTTTCTGCTGTAAGCAGCAGATATATTTGTATAAGTGGTTGGTTAATTTGCAGTGCTATGTTCATATTCCATCATAAATAATGCTAATAAAAGGGATAGATTTCTTAAAGCCGACTTATTACCTCCGCCAAGGAAGGAGGTTATGTTTCCATTGGTGTTGGTTTGTCCATTTGTGTGCAAAATAACTCAAAAAGTTGTGAACAGTATTTGATGAAACTTGCAGAAAAAGTTGATAATGACACAAGGAACAAATGATTAAATTTTGGTAGTGATCCTGGGATTTTTATGGATTCTTGAATGATTTTTCATTTGTTACATTTACTTTACATGAAGTATTACAATGTTACGTTCTTTGATTATCTCCCTTGAAAACACGTTCATCATTTCCACATAACCTATGGTGGTGTTGCTGTTTCCAAAGTTTACTTTTGGTTCTCTATTAGTAATTTTACTCGCGTATCTATCTTAAAATGAGCTGCTTGGCAGAGGTCTGCACTCTCTAAGTGCTTTTCTAGTCTTAGATATATGATAGATGAAGACAAAGTCTAGAAAGTTGTGTCTCTAAGCTATTGGTGTCAAGGAAGTCACAGGCACTGTTAAACAGGCTACAATGCACAGTAGACTCCAATGATGAGTGTAACTGAGTGAATTTAACCATTTTGATAACAGCCTGCCACTTGTTCTCATATAGTGGTACTCCATCGCTTACAACAACAAGGGTTCCAGTTGATCCAATCAACAGAAAAGCCTGCTTGTGAAATGAATGTGTATGTGGCTGAGTACTCCACAGACACATGTACCTTTTAATGTAGTTCTCAGGGAGATTCAGCATAACACAATGTGACAAGGCTGGCCCTTTAAAATACAGGTACTACTTATTTTTGCCAGTTGAGTGAACAGGAGCAACATTAAGAACACGTGTTACTGGGAATTGAACTCACAACTTTATCATTGTGAGCTGAATACTCTAACCACTAAGCCATGCACCTTCACACTTGTTCTGATATAAACTTGTTTTAAAATGATCAAAATTAAAACCTTCCATCAAAATTTAATGTTAACATATTCTAAACACCAGATTAATAGTGACAAAGTAATTTTCCTAAATTTTTCATTACTTTAAAGTTTAATTGAAACAAAGGCTATGCATTCAACAGAATTATGGCAACAAAAGAGTTAAAAAAACCTTCAGTGTTATTTAGAAAGCTCTTTAGATAAACATACTGCATTATATTTTACAAGACTTGCTATAGTTATCAAATGATGATACATTTCAATTTTTGTTAATCGCTGGAAGAGGAATAGAGCTCTATATAATACAATAATCAGTCATATGTTTCCAGAAAATACTACACAGAAAAAAATTATAGAGAACAATCTTTAGTAGATAACACAAGAGAGGCTGTCAGCCACAACCACTGTTAAGCAGTCAAATTGATTTTTCATCAATAGAATATAAGCAAAATTTAGCTATATCAGCTTATTTCTACAATCGTATTTCCCTACTCACTAAAACAGTAATATTTGCTTTCTTTTTTTATTAATTAGTCCAGTAATTGTTACACTAATCCTTTTAAAAGCTTTTTAAGAAGATTATTGTAACAAATATTAGGTGAATTAAATTAACAAGAAACCAATTTTCTTTCCAATAATTCAATGTCATAAACTATATGGAAAGCTTAAAAACTATTTGGCCAAACAAGTAGATTAAAACTGTTGCTATTAACTATGGTTTTAACTGCTGTCAATCACAATTTCATTTCTTTATGTCTGGCTCTTTTTTGTATTATGTTTGTTTTTCTCCATTTTATGAGTCACCAAAGTTGCAGTTTCACTTGATGTTATTGTAAGTTGAAATAAGAAAAGTTCTAGAAAGCAGCCTTTAATCAATTTAAGAGTCATATAAAGTAAGCAGCAATACTACCAGAAAATGGAAGCTACTCTTTTATTCTTTTACTTGTTTCAGTCATTTGACTGCGGCCATGCTAGGGCACTGCCTTTTAGTCGAGCAGATCGACACCAGGACTTTTTAAGCCTAGTACTTATTCTATCGGTCTCTTTTTGCCGAACCGCTAAGTTACGGGGACGTAAACACACCAGCCTCGGTTGTCAAGCGAAGTTGGGGGGGGGGTACAAACACAGACACACATACAAATATATATACATATATACAACAGGCTTCTTTCAGTTTCCGTCTACCAAATCCACTCACAAGGCTTTGGTTGGCCCGAGGCTATATTAGAAGACACTTGCCCAAGGTGTCATGCAGTAGGACTGAACCCAGAACCATATGGTTGGTAAGCAAGTTACTTACCACACAGCCACTCCTGCGCCTATAATATTTTGGAGTTAAACAGCTCTAACACCTGTTCTTTAATAAACTCTTTTGCACCACATCTTCTGCTATAGCTTTGGGGCTGACCAAAGTCTTGTGAGTAGATTTTGTTGATAAAAATTGGAACAAAC
The DNA here is from genome assembly GCF_001194135.2 of Octopus bimaculoides. Classification (NCBI taxonomy): domain Eukaryota; kingdom Metazoa; phylum Mollusca; class Cephalopoda; order Octopoda; family Octopodidae; genus Octopus; species Octopus bimaculoides. The sequence continues at coordinate 112,000,240 of NC_068983.1, forward strand.
CCACAGTACATATATATATCAGCAACCACATCATCATCATTTAACATCCATTGTCCATGCTGCACGGATTGGACGGTTTGACTCATATTGGCAAGCTAGGGAGCTGCACCAGACTCCTGTCTGATTTGTCATGGTTTTTATGGCTGGACACCTTCCCTAACAACAACCACTTAACAGAGTGTGCTGGGAGCTTTTACATATATATCTTTTTACCCTTTTCCTTGCTTCAGTCATCAAACTGTGGTCAAGCTGGGACACCACCTTGAAGAATTTAAGTTGAACAAATTGATCCCCAGTACCTATTTTTTTTAAAGCCTGATATTTATTCCATCAGCCTATTTTGCCAAACTGCTGTATTATAAGGATGTAAACAGGCCAACACCAGTTGTCAAGCAGTCAGAGGTTACAAATACATACACAAAGAGACACACACACATATAGATACATACATACATACCGGACAGGCTTCTTTCAGTTTCTGTCACCACATCTACTCACAAGGCTTTGGTCAATCCAAGGCTTAAGTAGAAGACATTTTCCCAAGGTTACATACATTGGGACTGAACCCAGAACTATGTGGTTGGGAAGCAAACTTCTTACCACACAGTCACACCATGAGTGTGTGTGTGTGTGTGCATGTACCTTTGGTTTCACGTGTTGTAAGTGAGGATCACCACCATACAAGTGATGTTGTATAGCCAGAGGAAATACTATCTTGCTTGGAAACAAAGCGAGGATTGGTGACAGGAGAGGGCATTGGTCATAGCAAATCTGCCTCAACAAATTACACCTGACCCATGCAAGCATTGGAAAAGTGGACGTTAAAGGATGATGAAAATATTCTTTATTACTATTTATCAACTACTTTAACATATTAGATGTATTTGTTTATTTTCACTCTAAACAAAATATTAAATATTTCAATGTTTAAGTTCATGACATTTGGTTGGCGTTAGGAAGGGCATCCAGCTGTAGAAACTCTGCCAAATTAGATTGGAGCCTGGTGTTGCCATCCGGTTTCATCAGTCCTCAGTCAAATCGTTCAACCGATGCTAGCATGGAAAGCGGACGTTAAACGATGATGATGATGATGATGAAAAGTGGTATTTGGTAACTAGGGGGAGGTGGGGCAAGTTGGTTATATTGACCTGTGTTCAACTGCTATTTATTTTATTGACCCTGAAAGAGATGACAGGCAAAGTCGACCTCAGTGGAATATGAACTCAGAATGTGAAGATGGACAAAATGCTACTAAGCATTTTGCTCCACATGATAATGAATCTGCCAGTTCACCACCTTAAATTTATTAGTGAATAATATTGTGAATAATTGGCATTATTTAATGGTCATCATGTCTGTCTGGAGGAAACTAAATCTCTTTAGAAACCTGCAGTCTCCCAACCATGAGTGTAATTGTAATAAGCCTCAAGGAGTTCTCTAAGTTCCACTAGTAATTCAGATTTTGAATTATGAACAAAGTGCAGCAGATTTAGAAAACCAAGTGGAGAGTATTTTCTTTCATGATGTGTCTCTTTTGGTAGCAATGATCACGAAGCATGCAGACTATCTGGTAACATGGTTTCCCATTGTAAAATGATAAATATTTTATTGTCAAAGATAACAGTTTCAGATAATTCCACCATACATTTTACACTGAGTTACCTGAGTAACTCTAAAGGATTTTATGGCTTGCATTAGAAATTGTTTCAACTTGAAAGACAGAAAGAAGCACCTCATCACCCTCAACCAATCTGATTAAATAACGATATATCAAAGAACAGAAAAGTGAGGAGTTCTAATTTTTTATCTTTTACTTGTTTTAGTCATATGAGTGCAGCCATGTTGGGGCACCACATTGAAGGGTTCTAGCTGAACAAATCAGACCCCAGGACTTATTTATATTATTTTTAAGCCTAGTACTTATTCTATTGACCTCTCTTGCTGAACTGCTAAGTTATGGGGTTTTAACACACCAAAACTGGTTGCCAAGCAGTGATGTTGGGACAAACAGACACATACATACATATATATATATATATAATATATTATGTATATACGACTGGCTTTTTTTACTTTCTGTCTACAAAATCCACTCACAAGGCTTTGGTTGGCCCAAGGCTATAGTAGAAGACACCTGCCCAAGGTGCATCAGAGTGCAAGTGAACCCAGAACCATGTGGTTGGGAAGCAAGCTTCTTACAACACAGCCACACCTGTGCGTACCTTCTTACAATAAAACTTGTACTATGCTTTATATAGATGAATGGGAAAAAAAATCTATCGATTATAGCAAGTATGCATTTGAATTATTAAAATGAGGAAGATGTTTAAGGTCTATGGAGAAGGGTCCAAATGGACAGGAAGCTTTTATAAGAGAAGTATCTTTCAGATGATAAAAGGTTAGATTTTATTACTTATACCTCATTGACAGAAAACTGTAGGTTATGTGCTTTAATAAAATAAAGCATTATTTTTATAGCAGGGAATATATATATATACTATGGAATTATGGAGTAATTCTAAATTTTTAGGAGTAGTAGTACTACAAGCATGAAACGGATCAACTAAAAGTTTTTTCACGCCTCATCTTTAGTTTATATAGTGAGTGAGAGGAGAAGAGAGAAAGAGGAGAGACGGAAGTTTGATTCTAAAGCAATTTTATTTTTCCAATACTTTATTGTCAAACATGAATGAAATAGACCTTTGAGCTGTCATTGAATTAAAATATTTCCTGAGGAAATGTATCAATTTTTTTCACAGCATCTGCAACTGTGTAAGCTTAATTTTTGACAATGTGGTTAGAGATTTTTTTTTTTTTTTAGAATTATTTAAGGACCTTGTGTAAAATACTACCAGTCTACCAATATGTGATAATGATGTAGTGGTAGTTCCACCAATAGCATTTGTTTCATTGCTAAAACAAGTGACTTTTATTTGTAGTTACAGCTGCCTGTTTAACCCTTTCAATTAATTCTTAAGATAATTAAGAATTTAGTCAAATTTTGTCAGTATCCAGCTGGTGTTTAGATCATAAATTAACACGAAGTTTTGAAGGAATGTTTCAGTTTACCTTTTAGCTTTTCAATAGGCCATATTAGGCCCAAATAGTCTATCTGTTTTATGTTCAAACTAACCAGATCCAGCCTCTTAAATCTACTCTATGATGTCATTCTAAAAAAAATATAATCACATCATTGAAATTTTAAAGCTATGAGATAATGCATGAATTTAAAAGAATGTGAATGAATAAGTAATATATCTGACAGTAATCTGAATGCTAAAGAGTTAAATCTCTTTTAAACAAGGAAGTTTGTATCACAGGAACAAAGTCAGTCTCAAGAAGGCTGATATTAAAAAGGTTAATATTTCTAATAGAATCAATATATTTAATGATATAATTTCAGAGAAAAATTTGAATCAACGAAGGGCTTAATTCTTGAAGAACAGTTAAGGATTTATTTGGCATAGTATGTGCAGAACTTGAGTGTCTACGACAAGTAATTTTCTACCATTCTGAGGTAGCAATAACTCTTGAAGTGGTTGAAGACATTCTGGATTGAAATGCAATTTTCTACGTAAAAATCTTTTTAGATAACCTAAGAAATTATAAAAATATTACACAATAGAGGCTTTTACTGTGCTCTGATTTCGTTTTACCATGATGCAATATGTACATACACACACATATATATACAGGCATTAGGAAGAACATCCAGCTGTAGAAACCAAGCCGAAACAGACTATGGAACCTGGTGTGTCCCCTGGCCTGGCCAGTTATTGTGAAGCTCTTCAACCCATGCCAGGGTGGAAAACGGATGGTAAATGATGATGATGGTTATTTTCAATTATTTTTGTCAGTGAAATCATTGTTGACTAGCTGAAACACTGATACACCAAATGTTTGGAGCAGCTATAAGAACTTCTATAAACATATGTAGTGTCCTAGTAACCTTGGAAACTGATATATGTTACCAAGATCAATTCTGCTATAATATATATTTGAATATAACAAAGATCCTCTATGAGGAGAATGGGATAAGTATAAAAATCAGCATTTTAACAATGGTTAATAGTTTGAGAGAAATCTGCAAAAGGCCTTTTCTTCCTGGAATTACCAGTAATAGGCAAAACCTGAACCTTTCATGGTGAATTACCTGATTCTGTTTTCTCTGAGAATTTTTAAAATTTCTGCATTTGACACCTCAGACAGAAATAATTGCAGAGGTATCAAATTGCTGGTCCAGGTGATGAAAGTTAAAGAAAGTTTTATGGCTCAACTAATTAGGAAGAGAGTTAGCCTAGATGAGATGCAGTTTGGTTTTGTGCCTCGGAGAAACACGACTGATGCTATCTCCTTGGTGAGGTAGAAGTATTTAGCCAAAAATAATAACCCTCTGTTGTTGGCTTATGTTGACTTGGAAAAAGCTTTTGACAGGGTCTCCTGCTTCCTTATCTGTTGGGCAATGCAGAAGCTAGGGATAGATGAGTGACTGGTGAGAGCTGTACAAGCCATGAACAGGGGTGCTGTCAGTGAGATGAAAATTGGCAATGAGTGCAACAAGGGATCTAGTGTACAGGTAATTCACCAAGGATCGGTTTCCTGCCCTTTCTTGTTTATCATAGTCCTCCAGGCCATAACAGAGGAATTTAAGACTGGCTGCCATCGGGAGCTCTTCTGCACTGATGACCTTGTTCTTATAGCTGAATCACTACCAAAACTAGAAAGGAAATTTCAGGTGTGGAAGCAAAATTTGGAATCAAAGGATTTAGAGTTAATTTAGTAAAGACCAAAGCCCTAATAAGTAGGAAAACAGACAAATCACTGATCCCTTCAGGGAGATGGCCCTACTTGATATGTAGAAAGGGTGTTGGAAGAAACTCCACATGATGTAATCAGTGCAAGCTATGGACACAGGAGATGCATTGGTATCACAAGAAAGTTAATAGAAAAAGTAGTATTTGTATGCAATTACAATAAACACTTGGTATGTACAGAAAACAGACTCTCTCAAATGTCCGGGGAGAGGAGATCTAATTTCCATTACCTAGGTGACTGAGTCAAGGGAGGAGAAAGCTCTGAAAGCGTAGTTGCTAGAATAAGAATGGGCTGGGCAAAGTTTAGGCAAGTTGCTACCTCTGTTGGTAACAAAGGGCTTCTTCCTGGTTATTAGGTTTTGACGAAGATCGTTCAAATTTTCTCATTATTGTCAGTCCCTTAGAAGTGACAGGCAGTTGATACAACATTACGTTAGACTGAGCTTGTTCCAAAGATCTAGCCAGTTAGATCTAGCACTAACCCACTTCCAAAGTGTTATTCTCTAGCAGCCAGGTCCTCATAATGGTTGATTGTATTAAGAACTTCTTAGAAATGATGATTTATATTCTTCAGCCATTACTGCTCTAAAATTAAAATCATATATTATAAATAAATTAAATAGAAATTCATCTACTTTTCTGTTAGGCTTTTGAAATTGCATAAACAAAAAGTGTCTCATATATTTCAGAAGATCATTTCGTATAAACTTTTTTTTCTTTTTAAAGCATTATCCTAAGCTGAAAAATCTAGTATAATTGTTACCAATTTTAAACTCAAAATGTAGAAATAAATGCTCTAATTTATTAGGATTAAGGTCGGGATTGATATGTTAGGAAATTTCTAAAAATCTCCTAATTCATAACTGAAACACCTTATTAAACAAAACAAAAATAATCTGCTGTAAAGCTAAATTTGTATGGCCTAATTATCTTAATGATTTTGAATCAGTAACTAATAAATTTTAACCCTTTAGCATTCAGATTACTCTGTCAAATATAATGTTTATTTATATTCATCATCATCATCATCATCGTTTAACGTCCGCCTTCCATGCTAGCATGGGTTGGACGATTTGACTGAGGACTGGTGAAACCGGATGGCAACACCAGGCTCCAATCTAATTTGGCAGAGTTTCTACAGCTGGATGCCCTTCCTAACGCCAACCACTCAGAGAGTGTAGTGGGTGCTTTTACGTGTCACCCGCACGAAAACGGACACGCTCGAAATGGTGTCTTTTATGTGCCACCCGCACAAGAGCCAGTCCAGGGTCACCGGCAACGATCTCGCTCAAAAAACCTCATGTATCACCCGCAAGCCGGCCCAGGGGCACCGGCAAC
>NC_068983.1:112007388-112020984 GCF_001194135.2 Octopus bimaculoides
CGATCCCGCTCGAAAGATTTCATGTGTCGCCCGCACATGAGCCAATCCGGGGGCACTGGCAAACGATCCCGCTCGAAACATTTCATGTGTCGCCCGCACATGAGCCAGTCCAGGGGCACCGGCAACGATCTCGCTCGAAAAACCTCATGTGTCACCCGCACAAGAGCCAGTCCAGGGTCACTGGCAACGAACTCGCTCGAAAGATATCATGTGTCGCCCGCACATGGGCCAGTCCTCCAGGGGCACTGGCAACGATCCCGCTCGAAAGATTTGTTTTGAATTAATCCTGCATTATGTCATAGCTTTGAGATTTCAACGATGTGATTCTTTAGTTTTAAAATGATGTTATAGGATTGATGTGAGAAGCTGGATCTGGCCAGTTACAACATAAAACAGGTTTAAACATTTTGACCTGATATGGCCAGTTTGAATGCTAAAGGGTTAAATTATGGGTTCTCAACTGGGGTCCACCTAAGATTTTGTAGTTAAAATTTGTGTACAATAAAATTGCTTATACTTCTACAATACACAAAATATTTTTACAATTGCGCTTTCTTAATACAATTCTTAATGATATTTAATTATAAAAATATATCATGAATTTTTAAAACATTGAATGACTACAGGGATACATATAAGTAAGATAGAAATACAAGGGGCCTATAGATATAAAATGGTTGAGAAACAGTTCCAAATAGACTAAACTGATGTGATAAAGTTCCAAGCAGTATCATTTAATTCAAGACATAATTGCTAGCAACCGTAGATGCTATGGTACTGCAAGATATAAGGGACATAACTACTTACAATAGTTATACAGCTCTTACCAACACAATTTATATATTAAAAATTAATAAAATGTAAACAGCTGTGATCACTGTCAACATTTAACTCAAGTACAGAAAGTAATTTGCTATGTACATCACCGAGTGTGTCTTGTTTGCATTATGACTTGTTGTATTGTATATGGAAATCCCCTTAGAGTAAAAACTTTTACACAGATTTCTCACTCCATTGCTTAATGGTATTAAAGCATTTCTCTGCATTGTGAATAATTGAGACACCAGGATTTGTTGTAACAATTGAGATTTGATAATGGAATCTGACAAGATAAGAGGGAAGACAAAAGAAAATATAAAAGATAAAAGAAATGGAAAATCTGAAGTGGCAGAAATAAAGAAACAAATGTAAGTAAAAAGGGGTGGAGAGAGAGAGAGAGAGAGTTTAAGAAATTTGAAATGCAAATATTTCTTCTGGTGAAAAAGTAATATAAGAAATAAAGACAAACACAATAGATGTTTGTATATATTTTATAAAACTGTCGGCGGAAGTCCTTGAAATTACCTGTGATATCTAAATGTCAACGAGTGATCAGTTTTGAAATGTATCATTGTATTGCAGCTGTTGAAAGAATTCTGTTTGGTTCTGCATATTAACCATTGGTAAAGATTCCTTATTAGATGCTTGTTCAGCAACCAATAACAGGCTAGCAATGTTCTCAATCACTTGTTGGTTATTCTCAGAGTCATGTTCCTGGTCAGTATGCTGAATCAAATAATGTATTGTATTGTCTACATTTGACACCTCTACTAATAACGGTGCAGTTGGTACATCGTAATTGCTACCCTCTGCAGCTGGCAGTAATTCTTCACAGCACTCTTCAGAAGAATTCATGTCATTTTTAGGGAGTTCTTCAGATATATCTTCAACAGGTTGTTCATTAGACATATCCATCTCTGAATTTATACTTTCATCAATATTGTGTGCTTTTTTAAGGTGATTTTCAAGAAATTTCTTTTCAAGGAAACCTTGCTTACATTTATTGCAACGATGAGGGAAGTATGATAAGTGTTCCTGATGTATATGCTCAACTAGTTTGGCTTTGTAGTAAAAGCCTGTCTTACAATATGTACAATAAAGGAGATCTTCAGCAGTTCGGTTATATTTGAATCGGTTGCGCTGAGAATTTGTCACAACAAAATCAGTATCATTATGAACTTGTGTCATGTGAGCTCGCAACGTTTTGGATCTAGTGAAACCCATATTACAGATTTTGCAAGTGAAAGTGTATAAATTAAAATGTAATAACTGAACATGAGCAACCATACTTGCCTTTTGACTAAACCCTTTTCCACAGTAAGAACAGTGAAACAGTTCCTTTTGAGGCTGATGAAGAATTCGCATGTGTCGAATATAATTGTTCTCAAACCAAAAGCTTTTATTACACTGTTTGCAGACAATCATTTTAGATATATCTGAACCATGAATTCTTTTGTGACGATTTAGTTGAGATTTCCTATAAAATTCTTTTTTACATGTTGGACAAGAGAATTGGCGGATTCCTTCATGGATCTCTTGAATGTGCTGCTTGAGAGTGGCAGCCCACTTGAATTTAGCAGGACACAAATGGCATAAGTTAGATTTCCCTTTGACATAATGAACAGAATGCACATGATTCCGGAGGCTTTTCAAATTCTTGTAAGACTTGCCACATTGGCTACATATTTGAGAATCGACTTGGAAATGTACACGGTCTTCATGATCTTGGAGCAAATATCGGTTCTGAAGAGTAGCATCACACTTACTACACTTGACAACTTTTAGTTTCTTCAGCTCAGTTACGTATTCAGAGAAATCAGACTCATCTGCATGAAATTTCTTCACATGTTCATCCACACCAGTGTAGTCACAGAACATTTTTTGGCAATAACGACATTGAACGACACGCACATTATTCCTTTTCCTACGTCCTGGTTTGTGCATTTTGCCACTGCCTGTATCATTCTTCTGTTTGCCGGAAATGAGCTCATGTTTTTCATATATGGCTGCCGTTGTTGAAAGGTTTGATCCTGTTACATCATCAGCTTGTACACTTTCTGAATTCCTTCCTGAGGTTGTTATATCTTCTACAGCTGTACTTTCTAAAAGTTGCATAATATTACTAGATACATCAGTAACTTTTGACTTGGGGATTTCAGAGGCAACAACATTGCTACCCTTCTTTCCTTGATTAGCTAAATGTTTCACTCCACGTAGCATAATGCGTTTTGATTGACGAGTCACCAAACGAGCTTCTTTTGGATCACACTCACTCTTATTTTGATTACACTCTGCCTTATTTGACATCTGTTTTGGTTTGCGGCCTCGTTTCTTGTGAGGTTTCGCAGCCGAGTTTTGAGCTTCGATGAAGGAATCACAGACTTCTGTTTCCGTGGAAACCAAATTTTTTTTTAGATCATCGACAGTTGTTCTCACACTGTGCAGCACTTCTGCATTTGTAACACTTCCGGAACAATACAAAAATGAAGTTTGAGAAACTTGCGGAGGTAACTCACAAAATGAACTATTTTCATTAATTTCTTCATTGTTGTGAAGAACTTTTGAAGATGGTGACAATGACGACGCTTGAAGATCTTGTGAAGATATCTTGCTTAAAGATGCATCAGAATGATCTGCTTTCTCGGTTTCATCTTGCTCACTTGACTGATTTAGCGTAACTAATTTCTGTAAATCTTCTGAATTTGCAGAGTCAAGTGAATTTACAGGAGGTGTTTCAGTGATGCCAGCACCACTGTTTAGATCACAAGAGTTTCCAGAATCATTCAAAGATGCAACGTAATTAATAAGGGAGGTCACTGTAGAAGTGGGTGATAATTTGGATAGTTTAACTATATAAGGTTCAGAATCAAATTGCTTATTCAGTTTTGATGATGGACAGATCTGAAGTGATGAAGCAGTTTCATTCTGAGTAACATTACTTAAACAGAAACCACACCGACCTTCCATAACCTGTAGTTGTATTTCTGAAAATGACATCTGTAGCATATTTTCAGAACCTTTTGCAGTCTGGACTTTTGCAGTTTGCATGATGTCGATATTGGAGTCGTCTTCTTTAGGTTCTAAGAAAGGAAGATAGAAAAGAATAATGAAAGTATAACCATACATGTTTAAATTATCATAATCATCATCACCAGTATTTAACATCCACTTTTCCATGCTTAAATAAGTTGGACAGAACTTGCCAAGGCAAATTTTCTACAACTAGGTGCCCTTCCTGTCACCAACCCTCACTTGTTCTCAAGCAGGGTAATGTTCCCCATAAACAGACATATTACAACTATCACATGAAGTCCAGGAGATAGTAATGCACACATAGAATAGGTTTCCTTAAGTTTTCATCAACCAAATCCATTTTCAAGTTTTTGATCAGTCTGGGGCTAAAGTAGAAGACACTACTGGTTTGATGGACTGAGTTTTGAGTAAAAGATGCTACTCTAGGCTATCAAACAGTGACTGAGAACTTAAAATCACATGGTAATGAAGCAAACTATGTATTCACACAGCTATAACTGCTTGAATATGTATGTATGCCTTTTTCAGCTTTATTTCAAGATTTTTTGCCAATAGAGAAAGAGCAGGTTTCTAACCCAGATCCAAGGTTTCGTCATTGGAATTTCAACATCAATGTATGTATGGATGTATGTGTGCATGCATATATGTGTGTGCGTGTATATAGGAGCGGCTCTGTGTAAGTAGCTTGCTTACCAACCACATGGTTCTGGGTTCAGTCCCACTGCGTGGTACTTTGGTTAAGTGTCTTCTACTATAGCCTCAGGCCAACCAAAGCCTTGTGAGTGGATTTGGTAGAGGGAAACTGAAAGAAGCCTGTCATATATATATTTGTATGTGTGTTTGTCCTGATAACATCACTTGACAACCGATGCTGGTGTGTTTACATCCCCGTAACTTAGCAGTTCAGCAAAAGACACCTATAGAATAAGTACTAGGCTTACAAAGAATAAGTCCTGGGGTCGACTAAAAGGTGGTGCTCCAGCATGGCCGCAGTCAAATGACTGAAACAAGTAAGAAAATATATATAGTTAAGGCACATGGCTCAGTGGTTAGAGTGTCAAGCTCATAATCATGAGGTAGTGAGTTCAGTTCCCAGACCAGGCTGTGTGTTGTGTTCTTGAGCAAGACACTTTATTTTGTGTTGCTTCAGTTCACTCTGCTGTAGAAATGTGTTGCGACATCACTGGTGTCAAGCTGCATCAGCCTCTGCCTTTCCCTTGGATAACATTAGTGGCATGGAGAAGGGAGACTGGTATGCATGGGCAACAGCTGGTCTTCCATAAACAACTTCACCCAGACTTGTGCCTTGGAGGGTAGTTTTCTAGTTGCAATCTCATGGTCATTCATGACCAAAAGGGGTCTTAACCATTACTCTATATATATATGTGTATTTATGAATGAGTATGCATGAAACTAAATCTAGAACTACAAAAGTAACCAGTAGTAAAACTACATCCAATAATCTTTTAACACGTTCATCCAATTCATGCTTGTCTGGGAGGACAGATATGAGTCCAATACACATACACACATACATGCATGCAACAAGTATAAACATGCACATTCAAATACAAAATATTGCAGCAACTGAGAGCAAAATTAAGGGCGTTTATAGAAAAACAATAGCGTTGTAATGGGTTGACAAACACTAAAAACTCAAACTGCCGTGAATGATGCATATGGCTTGTTGACGGTTAATTTATTGTTCTTGCAAGTTACTAGTAGAGATACAAGGCAGCGAGGTGGCAGAAACATTAGCATGCTGAGCGAAATGCTTAATGGCATTTCGTCTGTCTTTACATTCTGAGTTCAACTTTGCTTTTCATCCTTTCGGGGTTGATAAATTAAGTACCAGTTGCATACTGGGATCGATCTAATCGACTGGGCCCCTCTCCAAAAATTTCGGGCCTTACGCCTAGAGTAGAAAAGATACTGGAAGAGATACAAAGCAAAAGAATGCTTCTCTAGTTTGTAGAATATTGTTTTAAATAGAAGATTTTTGTTGTGGGTTTATGACTATTTTTCTTTTATTGTTTCAGTCATTTGATTGCACCCATGCTGGAGCACCACAGGACTTATTCTTTGTAAGCCCAGTACATATTCTATGAGTTTGTTTTGCTGAACTGCTAATTTACAGGGATGTAAACACACCAACATCAGTTGGCAAGCAATGGTGGCGGTACAAATAAATGCAAATACATACATACATACACACACACACATATATATATACAGGACGAGCTACTTTCAGCTTCCGTCTACCAAATCCATTCACAAGGCTTTGGTTGGCCCAAGGCTATAGCAGAAGACACTTGCCCAAGGTGCCACACAGTGGGACTGAACCTAGAACCATCTGGTTGGGAAGCAAGCTTCTTACCACATAAGCCATTCCATTTCTTTTTTTTTTTTTTTTTTTTTTTTTTTTGTGAAATGATGACAAGCCTCTTACCATGATATTTATTCGAATATATTTGGTAAATACACATAGTTACATATCAGAAAACACCATTCCACTTATGCAGTCAAGATAGAAAGATTATCTCCCTTGTTTTCTACTATCACGAATCATGTAAATTTATGTTGCTTCTGATATAGTCAGTAATCCAGTGAGTAGAAAGTCAGAATAACTGTCATGGCTATTTCTCCAGATATTTTGCTATGCTTTCACTATTCAAATATGTTAAAGCCCAGTGTTTACACAAGATACTTTTATATATGTTGTCTAGCTTGTGATTTTTTGCAAGAAAAAATGGTGGGGGAGGTGGGGGCAAAAGTAAACTAAGTCCAAGCAACTTAGCACAAGGCCAGCAATTTCGGGATTGTCGATTAACTGATTACATCAACCCCAGAGCTTAATTGGTACTTATTTTATCACCTCTGAAAGAATGAAAGGCAAAGTTCACCTCAGCAGAATTTCAACTCAAAATGTAAAGACAGGCCGTCAAGCATTTTGCCTGGCATGCTTAAGGACTCTCACCACCTTCATATTGATAAAAACTTAATACTGATTTTAAATTTTGGCACAAGGCCAGGCTAGCAAGTTCAAAGGATGGGGTAAGTTGACCACATCAACCCCAGTGCTCAACTGGTACTATTTTTATCAACCCCTGAAAGAATAAAAGGCAAAGTCAACCATGGCAGAATTTGAATGTAGAACATGAAGACAAACGATATTGCTACTAAGCATTTTGCCTGGCATGCTAATTCTACCAGCTCACCGACATTGATAAGAATTATGGTATGTCAAAGTATGGGTCCTTCTAAGATCAGGAGAATGATCTTGTGGTGATCTGACAAGATACACTCCAAGAAATATTTGAGTGGAATTCTATCTATCTTATAAGAAAGACTCCAGTACAAAGATATCATCTTCGGTATTAATATTTAAAAAAAAAAAAAAACAAAGAAGGAAAGAGAAAAACATTTCTCAAATATTTCTTTCTGATTTTCTGTAACTTATACTCTTTCTATCATTGTCATTACCATTTCAATGTCTATTTTCTAAGTTGGCACAGACTAGACAGATCTGTCAAATGATACTTGGCAATATGACAAATGGACACTGTACTATCAGATCTTATCACACAATGGTTGATGTAACATTTAGTATGTAAACGAGTACAACTAAAACAATTCATTATGGTTGGATGCCCTGATCTCCACTACAAAAGTACTTTACACAGAATTATATCAATCTGTGTATCATCAGTACATATTGTAAAGCTGAGTTTGTGTGTGTGTGTGTTGCATGCATCTATAGAAATCCACACCTTACAAGATAGCAATCTGGGAGTCGCACCAATGGATTCCTCATGGACAAAAATGCCCGGAGTGAACCATTTATTATTTTTTTTTTTGCTTCTTAAGACGTGAATTTTTGCATTAAAAATAATTTTAAACCATAACTTCTAACAATTTTCAACATGAGTTAAGTCCCCTTCTAGCGACGGTGTAAAGAGAGAGAGAGAAAGAGATAACAGATTTTTAAAATTTCGTCTTTTTAGTGAGTGATACATAATATAAACGATATTCTCCATTTCTCCACAACTAATTTCCAAATTTGCTGAATCTGTTGCTCTACTCATAGCGAAATATAGCTGGTCGTGCATGAACATGGGAGAGAACAGTAGTTACCAGAACAAAAACCCTAAGTGTTGACTGCAGATACGCTCCTTCGCAAACGATCAGCTATTATTTTGTAAACAATGTTACAAAACTGTTCATGTTTTCGAATTATATATATATGAAAACAATTGCAGCGTGGAAAGTGTTTATAAGCCATTTAAAATAACACACAAAAACCGTTGGATTCACTTCAACATTTAAATTTAATTTGTCAAAAAATCTTCGTCGCTTTGAGACCGTGACCTATTCACTGATGCAGCACGGAATTTTGTCAGTGAACAGGTAGCAGTCTCAAAGCGACGAAAATGTTTTGACAAATTAAATTTAAATGTTGAAGTGAATCTAACGGTTTTTGTGTTATTTTAAATGGTTTATAAACACCTTCCACGCTGTGATTGTTTTCATTCCAGCACATGATCTCAGATCAGGTCACTTGCTATGCAAGTACATCTCCGTAATATATACATATGCTTTCGGTGCAAATGGTTTTCTTATACAACACCCTATTTTACAATCCTGTAAATAATAATAATAATGGTATTTTTATATAAGATTAAAGTTTATGGCGTTCACATTGCAATGACTAAGGAAAATAGTCTAATAACGAGGCATATAAGCACTCGACAGAAAAAAGAAGGCTTTCCTATCCATGCGTGAAGGTCACACACCCAGTCATGTTCACAGAGGAATGTGGATTCGCGTCCTACGTGGATGGGAAAGCCTTCTTTTTTTCTGTCGAGGGCTTATATGCTCCGTTATTAGACTATTTTCGTTAGTTATTGCACAGTGAACGGCATAAGCTTTAAGCTTCTATAAAAATACCATTATTATTATTTACAGAATTGTAAAATATGGCACCTTTTAATAAAGCCATTCGCACCGAAAGCATATATATATATATACATATATGTATGCTTACAATAGCCTTAGGCTGACCAAAATCTTGTGAGTGGATTTCGTACTTGGAAACTGAAAGAAGACTGTCGTATATATGTGTGCCTGTGCCTTGTGTTTGTACCCCCACCATTGCTTGACAACTGATGTTGCTGCATTTACATTCCTGTAACTTAGCGGTTTGGCAAAAGACACTGACAGAATGAGTACCACGC
This sequence comes from Octopus bimaculoides, assembly GCF_001194135.2. NCBI lineage: Eukaryota > Metazoa > Mollusca > Cephalopoda > Octopoda > Octopodidae > Octopus > Octopus bimaculoides. The sequence goes on from NC_068983.1 coordinate 112,016,475, forward strand.
TTACAAAGAATAAATCCTGTGGTTGATTTCTTCGACCAACAGCGATGCCCCACCATGGCCGCAGTCACATGACTCAAACAAGTAAAGCAATAAAAATCCATGCCATTTTAATCCCGAGCAAGGCCGGGTATCTCTGCTAGTATATATATATATATATATATATATATATATATATATATATATATATATATATACGATGAAAGTAAACAAACAAAGTTTGTTTTTTTAGAAGCGTTGAGATGTATTGTAAGATACAGAAATCGGGCAGCTTTTAAGCAAGTATATACATATATATGTTATACACATGACACATATACACACATTCAATCCTGTTCAGCAAGAAGTTTATTTTTGCTTTCTTACATGATCATTTTCCCTATATTGATTGACTTCAAACAACTAATCCTAGAGACTCTAAATGGTGACACAAAATCAGTTAAGGAAATACCTTAACGTTTACATTATTCTAAAATATTCTCTATAACTAAAACTGTAAAGCAGTTGCATTGATAAGTTAAAAAAAAAAAACAACATAATATGTGTACTTGATAAGATTTCTTAAATAATCAAGTAAGTTGTCAAATTCATTAAGATTAACTACTTATCATAAATAAGTAAATATGGAATTTTCAAACACCTTTTATTTCATATCTAATTTTACATCCGGTGATTTTTTTTTCCCCTACTAGTTTAGACAAAGTGTTACCCTTTGTATTTATAATTGAATTGTTAAGTGGTTATGAAGCATAGCCTACATCTCGTTTTCAAACATCAGTGCTAAACAGAATTATGTACCCTTACCTAAAAGTAAAAACACAATAGATGTAGTGAATCTGGAACTTTGTACCCTCACTTTTTAATGATACATTGTGTTCTGTGAGAGTTTAGGATCCTGCACTACATCCAACCCTTTTAAACTACATGTGTTTTTACAGATTTAAAGTTCAACCTAACCGTGTGGTGCCACATGCATATATCTTCTATAGCACTGTGCCAGCTAAAGCCTAGTGAGTGGATCTGGTAGACAGAAATTGAAAGAAGCATGTCATATGTGTGCAGGTCTCTCTCTCCTTCTATTGACAAAACACAAAAACTGTAAGCATGTATGACAGTCATATAAGCGGTATCTTTCATATCCAATCTTCTGCCAAAACATGCCTGACCAAAGGAAATATTATTCTTCTCGGAAACAAAGGTGACAGGAAGGACACCGGCGACAGAAAATCTATCTGGATGAATTCTGTCTAACATATGGAAGCAAAGAAAAGTGGGCAATAAAATGGCAAACCCTACTATAAAAACAAAAGAAATGACATGCAAATACACAGATTTTAAATATGCAAAAATATTAAAAATACTTTTGTAATATTTTCAGATTGCAAGAAACTGAAAGAAGCCCGTTGTGTATTTATATATATAAGTGCCAATATAACAATAAACTAATCCAGAATATATGTTAGACAAATACAAATTATTGAAGATAGATATAAGAAATATGGTTAAAATGATAACATTATCAAATATTATTATGAGCTCAACTTTATAATATTGCATTCCATTTGACCATTTTGTGCTGACAACTGAACATGTTCTATCTATTTAGGTGCACCCAAAAAAGCTCCAACATTATCCATTACAAAACAAATGAGGATAAAATTTGTTTTGAGATTCAGAATCTCAAATGCCCCTAACAAAAGTCTGAAACCCATTTTTTTTTTAAGGCAAAAATAGAGAGAATTCAAACGTAGGTTGCATGAACCAAACCCAAAGTCTTTTTTTCCAAGTGATATCATTTGCATTAATTTTGTACACAACTGTCAAACACTTCAGCTTTCTTTATCATTGTTGAACTTTAAAATCTCCTTCACAATGTGGTCCAACCCAAGCACCTGTGATCACTAAACAATATTATTCTCTCTTAATAAAGAATGTGGACTGACTGAGACAAGCTAAGGAATCATAACCTCAAAGAACTTCCTCACCTAACAAAATATCAACCTACTGCCTTCCCTTCTAAAATCTCAAAAGTGACAATATGATCTTCATCATTAATTTCTCTTTATAGTGACTGTTATATGCAGAGACTTCCTTTTTATGTTATGCTCCAGATTGCTTCAATGTGGCTCTTTCCAATTCACACTCTATCCTTAACGCTCAGTTATGCCTCTCTCTCTCTTACTCTTCTTATTGTAGATTAACAACTCATACACTGTCACTTCTACTGAAACATGGAATAAACCAAGCATAGGTAACCATTTGTGAGAAGCAGGCAGCATGAGACATGGCTCACCATCATGTAGGCTGCATCATAAAGAAAACTGCAAGTAATTTTTTGTTAGGTATGCTTTTTAGAAAGTCCTACATGCAATAGGTTGCCAATGACTGGAATAAACATTTAAAATTTTTTATTAAGTAATTAAACTGAAATTTTGTTACCCTTCAAATGTGTAACATTTTGATGCCAAATATTTGGAACATGTTACTTATATACCTAGGGTCGCACAACTGCTAGTCTTGAACTTCATAAACCACATTCAAAATAAAGGGCAACTACCTGATAAGCATCATTCACCAACATACCACCACAATTACTAACTCACTTGCATGCTGTACTTTCGTTTCTGTCACTACAGTCTTCTGTTCCAATAAAACTAGCAAGCTGTGTACCAAATCCAACTTGATGCATCAGTTTTTCTTTATCACTCTAGGAGAATCTGTCTGTTATCTCAGTCAAGGCCACATTAGAGTATTGCTTTCTGTATATCGCACTTCTTGTTTGACACTTTAGCATTCAGATTATTAATCTGTAAAGTGTAATGCTTACGTATTCACATTTTTAAAACTTGGTCATATATTATCTCACAGCTTTAAGATTTTGAAGATATGATGGTTTAGTTTTAGAATGACATTATAGGCTAGGTGTGAGAGGCCAGATCTGATTGATTTGAACATAAAACAGGTAAATATTTGGCCAAATATGGCCAGGTTAAATGCTAAATGACTAAACAGCTTTTTTTGTAATTCTTCAACCTCCAAATTGCTATTCACTGGTTTCTAATCTTTGTGTGTTTTACTTGACAATAAGCTATCAGCAGCATCAACAGCACCAGTTTAGGATGTGAGAGCAATCCCCAGGACACATATTCTCACATAATTTTTCAACTACTTTATAAACTGAAGCAATTTTAACTTAATCACATATCCTTCACAAGACAGATGTCGAGTGGAGTGAGTTGGATACTGCTACTGAATGAAATAAGGTATTAAAATACAATTAACTATCATTAAATTACATTTTTGAATTTCTGGCAAATGACGCTTTGAAGGGATACTGGAAAACTGACATAGAAGTTTTTAATTTCATTAGTATCCTGCCTTAGGATACTAATTAGAGTCCTTAGGCAGGACTTTAATGAAATGACCTGGCTCCAGTATTTCAACATTGCAAACATTTGCTGTCAGTGTATTGAAGTGACTCAAACTCTTATGGAATAACACCAATATATTCTGGACTGATATGTAATTGAGGGAGTATACATGTACATAATTATATTTTGATTATTTATTCACTGATTTTCTTTCATTGTCATCTACTTACTTTTTATTGTTGTAGACTATCTTCATTGAAATTTTTCAAATGAAATGCTTTTTTCCATGTCAATGTTACTCTATTTATATTTCTTCAAAAGAATATGATGAATAAACTCCCAGATCCTTTATCAAAGACAAACTTTTAATTATCTTTTCTGAAATTAGACTTTAAGAAGGATCATTTGATTACTGGATAAAATTCTGATAGAACTAAATCCATTTATAATCCTTAACATTTTTATTTAATAGATATTCAAGTAGACTTCCACATTAAATTGAAGTCATTGTGAGATTGATCAGCATACATACACAAGTGTGCCCCCACCACCACCGACTTTGTTTCTTTATGACTTCTTGAAAAATAAATATTTTTGAAAGAAATTTTCAACAAATATCCTTCAGATTGTATATATTCTAATCATATCGAAATTTGTTTGAAAAAATAATTCTGGGTGGTTTGAAAGAAGGGTTTCAGAAAATTCATGTGTCAGCTTTGTTTCCTTATAACTTTCAGAAAAATGAATATTTTCTAATGAAATTTTCTAAGTTGATTTGAATAGAAAAATGGTGAGCACACAAACATACAAACATGTAGGTATGATGTACGACAATATGTGTGCGAGCGCACCAATTTGCTTGTTTGTTTGTTTTTCATATTCAATTAAGATAAACACGTAATCTACACACCCTGAGAGGTATTTTTGTAGAAAATTTCATTAAAAAAAATACCCATATTTCTGAAAGTAATAACGAAAGCTCACTCGAGTGAATTTTCCAAAACTCTACTCCCCACTGAAACGAAAACGTTATTCACAAATTTCTAGACAATCGAAATCTACACCATATAAAGCATATTTGTTGAAATTTTCATTTAAGAAATATCCATTTTTCTAGAAGTTATGAGGAAACAAAAGCGAGA
>NC_068983.1:112021257-112024450 GCF_001194135.2 Octopus bimaculoides
AAGGAAAACGTCTTCTCATGACACTTTAATTATCAGAAAATGTTTTACTTAATTAAAACACGCAGAGAAGTAAAAGGAGAGATGGTAAAAAATTACCGAGACATTGGGTAAACATAACTCTAAGGATGTATAAAAGAACAAAACGAACTATTACCAGAAGAGATCGGATGAGATAAGAGACGATCTGAAGTCTTGTCCGAAGCAACGATGTCATTGATAGAAGCCGACCACGAAACAGGGCGGCCTTCATGGCTGCTCTCCACACATTTCCGTATAAATTCAAATGGTATATAGATGTCAAGTTGATTCAGTAAAGTCATTCCCCGAATGTAAACTACACCAGCAATTCATCTAAATTATAAGCTAATTAATGATGGGATGTAAACAGCAAACAAAACAACTGAAAACGTTAAAGTTCAAACATATACAAGTCAACATGGTGAAGGACCCTTTAATATCCGCTTCCTGTTTAACATGCGCAGTATAAGAGATTAAAGGGACGCAACTCCAGTCCAATTTTTTTTTAATGTTTTATTTATATGCTGCTTCTTTCCATACATTTTCATCCAAAATTTTTATATGAATACAAACAACAATTCATTACTAAAATCTGTTTAGATAAGATAAATAAAATCGATACTTTTTATTATGTGTATGAAAGTATTATATTGAGTGAAGTTTCAATATCCGGAAACGGTGAGAGTTTCTGATAAATTAACTCAGTGGAAAGCTGACGTAAATTAGAAAAATATGATCTGCAGGTTGTTAATTTTTGTTCAGAAAATTGAGTTTTCTTTTCCTTCTTCTCCTAACGCCTGTTATAATGGCAATTTATAACATTCCATATGATCTACACACAACCACACACACACACGCACACACACACACATGTTTGCTATTGAGCTTTTTTGTATAACAACACATACATACACAAACATAATGGCACAAAACTGTAGCACCAAAAATCTTTTACTTCCAAGGTCAGTTCAGAACGTTAAATTCTAGATCTTTTCACAACACACGAGCAAATTTATGAACATCATCGTCATTTAAAGTTATCCTTGCAAACAAAAATATTGTCCTTTCCATTATACTTAGATACAAATAAAAATTCTCAAAATGATGAAGAATTAGCCAACAAATAAAAAAAATCTTTTCACGGAAATTCACTCGTAAAAAAAAAAAGAGTAGTATTTCTATTAATTTTGAAGAAATATACAATGTGTAACTTGAAATATTAAAATTATGAGGAAGTTAGGGAGTTATGTTTTTTTTTTCCTTACTAAAATCTGAAAAGAATTTCTTAATGAGATGCGGGTTTCTTTCAGATATATAAAGCCTGAGATTTAGAATTGTCAAGATTAGAAGTCGTGCAATAGCAGTTAAGTGTTCCAATTTTTTTTTAAAACTTGTAAGGTCAAGCTACTCTAATAACATACATTTTTAATTACTCCCCTTAGAGCACAAATCTAAATCTAAAGATATGTGTTACCTCCCTTAGATTTTGTCTTTTAAATGCATTTAGACGAAACAGTTTAACACTTGTCAATTGTCTACACCAGTGCTACTCAAAGTAGGGGGGTCCGCGGACCGGTGCCTGTCTGCCAGTCATCAGCTGCCGGTACGCGGCGAGTTTCCCGAAAAGAAAGAAACAATAGCATAATTTCAGTTATTTCGCCTTATGCACTGCAGTAAGCAACTTATCAGCTTATGTAATATTGTCTTATTTGTTTACAAAATAAATATAAGATTAAAAAAATTGTCAACTTTTATTATATTCATTATATATATTGTTTCCGGTACTAATTGATATTACTAAGAAATCTTACCTGTTCCTGGAACATTGGATAAAAAAAAAAAACATCAGATAGTTTGAGAAGCATTGGTCTACACACACATTGTTATAAATAACAACTAAGTCACCTCATATCACACCCTACTTACACATTGGATAACGTATAGTTTTGTAAACAATCCCGAGAAAAAATGTAAAATTACTGTAAAACATAACAGTTAAAATGAAAAGGAAACAAATCATAGCAACAGAGGTATTATTTTAGAGAGACAGTTAATAGTTCTTATTTTATTTATTTATAACAATTACTTCAATTATTACTTATTGAACTATGGACCAGCCCTCTAAAACCACTCCTGTTATGATTCCTTTTCTCTCTATCTTAATTGTCATTTTGTTTCTTTTTTCGGAATTTTTCAATATTTTCCCATACCTTCCTCAATATTCTACTATATACCTTCATTTATTCCATTTATTCCTCAAATTTTTTTTTTAGTATTATCCTATATTTAGTTTATACACTACTACCACAATTGCTACCTACACTTTTTTTTACCATTCCTTCAAATTAGCCCCCTCGCTGTTATTCATTCTAACAGTCATGTCATTATTTTTTATATATTTACTTACTTTTTCCTCCATCTGTTACTACCCATAAATGCCAATGGTTCCAAAGTTCATCCATGTTCTTATCTGCTATTTTTCTATTGAATTTTTCCATTGCATTCTTTGGACATTCTCATATTTGCCCACCCTACATCATTCTCTCTTATCAATATACTACCTTCATTTCCTCTTCTTCTCACTCTGTTCTTACTCTCTCTCTCTCTCTTTCCCTCTCTCTAACTCTCTCTGCCTTGTCTCGTTTTTCCTTTCCTTATGTTCTCTTTTCTTTGTTTTCTTTTCCTTTCTTCTTTTAAACATTCTTTTTCTCTTTGCTTCTTCTTTTTTCACCCCATACTGTATTTTTCTTTCCATCATGTATCGTTGGCGATTTTCTTTCTCCATCTTCCCCTCTTTGGACATTTTCTATATTTCTGAAGAAGAGCTCTGCTCAAAATGTGAAATCCTCTTTCTTTCTTTTCCTTTCCTGAGTGTCCAATAACACAGTACTTGTTCCACGTCCTTGCGTTGTTGTTTTTTTCTTGCTTGTTCATGTTTGGATTGACTATATATATATATGATTGACCACTAGCTCCAAAAGTTTTTTATTCTCTCTCTGTTTATTTCCTTGTGCTCCTTTCTGTTGAAGAGTGTAGGCTCAAAACATAAAAGACTTTCTCATCTTCCCAAGTGTTAAACTAATACACCTGTTTGTTGTTTATACACCTGTCTTCATCTTTTGTTTTTCTGTAAATTTCAGCTATATATATATATATATATATATATATATATATA
>NC_068983.1:112024614-112027120 GCF_001194135.2 Octopus bimaculoides
CACACACACGCACACACACACACACACACACACACACATTATGTAGCTGAAGTTGTATATCCTTGGTTATAGCATATAACCAGTCAGAAAGTTATCAATGCTTTCCCTTCTACTATTGCACTTGGCAATATATGTGAAATAAGACATGCTGGCTATAAACTCATTGGGTTACTTCCCCTTGAACGATTCCAGTTGTGTCTGAAATAGTTCAGTTTGTGTGCAGTTTTTGTTTACTAGTCTATAAATGTGGAAGACCACATTTCCAAAAGGAATTTTTTGTCATAAGGGCCTCAACAAAAGATTTCACTTTTTGAATTCAAGAAGGTATATAGATCATGTAAGTTTTTACATGATTATTGTCCTCTCAGCTGAGCAAAGTTTGCACCATCTGCTTTTGATGAGGTATGACTCAGTTTGTTCTAGCAGCTTTCATTTAATCTTGTATGGTATTCCTTCATCTTTTAATTGCTATGTATAGGTGGCTATTGATGTAATGTTGCACCTCTCTGGCTGGCTGTATACCATATTCAAGGATACACCTCTAGGCTACATAAAATATAACTTCTCAGAACTTCTTTTTGAATGTGCTTTTTATCTGACTTATGGACAACTAACTGATATATGTGTGTGTGTGTGGGGTGTGTGTATGTATATATGTTTAGAGAGAGAGAGAGAGAGAGAGAGAGAGAGAAATCATAAGGTTCCATTCTTTCACTTAGTCTTTTTTATACTTATACCTAAATGACCCAATCTCACAACCACAAAACCCTGCATATATCTCAATATACACAAGCCATTAAAATCACTGTTTTAAAACACTACTTCATACTTACATCAACCCTGCATCCATTTTCTAGAAAGCTGGTTGCAAAGAAATAGACAAAAAGAAGTGCTTACTAAATCAGCCATCACTCTCTTAGTCAAGCAAAAAACATTACATACAACCTACAACCAGCCATCACACTAATTAATGTAAGCATATCCATACACAGAAGACAAGAATACTAGGAATTATATTGAATAACTCTAAATCATTCATAACACACATGAAAAATATTGCAGAAAGAAAAACTGGGTACAGATCACTAAGCGGTCACAAGTGCTACAAATACTTGTGAGAAAGAAACAACACTATTTTTGTATAAACAATATATTAGGTCACAAATGGCAGGGTGCTGGCAAAAACATTAACATGCCAGGCAGAGTTCAAATTCCGCTGAGGTCGACTTTGCCTTTCATCCTTTCAGGGTCAACAAATTAAGTTCCAGTTGTGTACTGGGGTTGATCCAATCGACTGGTCCCCTCCCCCAAAATTTCAGGCCTTGTGCCTAGAGTAGGAAAGAATATATTAGGTCTCACAAAGGTAGCAGAATTGTTTGCACACAGGGAAAAATGCTTAGCAGCATTTCATCTGTCTTTATGTTCTGTGTTCAAATTCCACCGAGGTTGACTTTGCCTTTCATCCTTTTGGCACTGGGGTTGACGTAATCAACTTACATCCTTCCTCCAAAATTTCAGACCTTGCACCTATTAGCAGAAAGTAATATATTAGGCCCCTTAATTACCCCCACTATAAATCACAACAAACATAAAGTAGGACATTTTAAAAATACTCTCATATTCCAAATAAATTATTAAATAAAAGTACTCAGAGTAAAGGTCATCTCTATGTACGAGGAGCACAGATTGTTATCATGCCAAAGTACTTTAATTAAAGCTCCTTCCACTTGAACAATCATTGGCAAACACTTAGATGCCTCCACAGAATTATCCTGAAAACATTACTCCTCACCAGCGAGTCAAGAGAAGCATTAATAAAACAATACACCAGCTGTGTGGTAAGTAGCCTGCTTTCCAACCACATGGTTTCGGTTTCAGTCCCACTGCATGGCACTTTGGGCAAGTATCTTCTACTATAGCATTGGGCGGACCAAAGCCTAGTGAATGGATTTGGTAGACAGAAGCTGAAAGAAGCCCATTGTGTGTGTGTGTGTTTGTGTGCACACATACGCATGTGCGTGAGTGTGTGTTTGTGTGTGTGTCTTTCTCTCTCTCTCTCTCTCTCTCTCTCTCTCTCTCTCTGTTTCCCACCACTATCACCATTTGGCAACCAGTGTTTGTGTGTTTAGATCCCTGGAACTTAGGGATCCTTTTGGTTTGACGGGCAACATTTTTCATTTATGTATTTTGTAGTGTTTTTGGTACCGAAACACTTTCAAACTTCGTATACTTGTATATTTGTGTTATAGAACAGATAAAAAATGTTGTATTCGAAGTTATTTCATGTTAAAAATTGTCTTATTTCGATAATTTCAAGCAATCACTGACGTCTATTCTGTTGAATACAGTTACTTTTGTGGCGGTGTATATGGTATTAATCCCTGTTAGTTCTGACATTTCCGATTAACTAGACTGTTCGTAAACAAAGGGGAAAAAGCCATCAAAATACTTGAATATTGTCTGCACTTGTTATTGGAGCTGGCAGAATTATTAATGCACCTCCACC
>NC_068983.1:112027573-112028480 GCF_001194135.2 Octopus bimaculoides
AATTATTGTTTACAAAAGATCACTGACTGTATTCAGCTGAATAGACGTCAGTGATTGGTTGAAATTACAGAAATACGACAACTTTAACATGAAATAACTTGTGATGTACAATTTTTTTGTTAAGAAGGCTAAGAGAAAAAGTTGTTTTGTATGACACATTCTACCAGTGTCCCAAGTTTGAAAGTGTTTCGTTAAGAAAACAAGTGTTGCCCGTCAAACCAAAAAGATCCGAACTTAGCACTTCACCAAAAGAGTTTGATAGAATAATTACCAGGCTTAACAAAATTAAGTACTAGGTTTGATTCATTCAACTAAGAATTCTTCAAGGCACTGGCACAGCACGGTCACAGACTAATGACTGAAATAAGTAAAAGGAAAGATATACAAATAGCCCAAACATCAATTAACATTATCATCAAGTATTACTAATGTTAAATGCAGAAAAAATCTGCTTTTGCACCTTGCGTCTTTATTGCCCAACCTCCCCTGTGGCTACCACAGAATCTAAAATCATATTGGCGGAGGTAAAGAATATGCACACCACCTGTTTTTAGTGTAACCCTAACCTTAACCCTAACCCTAAACTCTAACTCTAAACCCTAAACATAACCCTAACTCTATCCCTAAACACCAAGTGTGTGTATTCTTTACCATTGCCAACATACCAAAACAGTCTACTCAATAATAAAAATAATAGCAAGAGCACTCAGAGAGTGCAAACCTCTGCCAAGGCAACACCAATGTCCTCTCAATGATTAGCCAGAAATGATTTTTAAAATGAGAATATCTGAAATAAACTCAACTGCTCTCACAAATGAGAATACTAAAAATGAATCTGACTGCTCTCAAAACTTAAGTAAAAAACCAGAAGAATAATCCAGAATCTTTGTTCAGTCCCAGATCAATC
>NC_068983.1:112028856-112030810 GCF_001194135.2 Octopus bimaculoides
CCAGATCTATCCCAAGATCCAATCACTTCATGCAAGTCATGAGGCCAAACTTCCCTGAAAGTTTCATCTGAATCCATCCAGCGGTTCTTGAGATATCTTGTCCATGGACAAACAAACAAACAAGCACAACTGAAAACAATGCCTCCGCCTTCGCTAAGTCAGAGGTAATAAAAGCAGCACACCTGTACTGTCACTATTCACTCTTTATGATAAGCTTTTGCACAGCTCCATGCAGAATATAATCCTCCACTAGGTAGTACCATATGTAACACTAGGGAATAACACCAATTGTGACTGAGAATATGTATTATAGGTTTGTATTTAAAGGCCCTATTGTTCTTTAGTCCGAGGTCTAAAGAACAATAAGCATTCTAATTTTCTTGCACCATATTTTTTTTCTGTTACTATTTATTTCATGTAAGATAGAGCCAGTTTCCTTCGTAATTTTTCTTTTAAAATAACCATTTGGAGAAATTTTTACTTAAGGAAGTATTGATCACTTTAATTACATAATAAAATGTGTTAAGATGTTAGACTTCTTGTCTCTTTTAGCATATGAGCATCTAGTTGTTTCATCAATTAACTAACCTGTGCATTGAATTAATAAGAAAAGTGACTCAGTATTCCAGAGACACCTATGTCACTAATATAATTCACAAACAGAATCAATGTGATGAAGCACACCTTCAAATTAGGGATATAATGAGCTGCATGGGAATGTGAATTAGAAATAGCAAGAAATATGTCATTAATATAAAGAAAGTATATAGCATCACTAAACCATAGGAGACTTGGTCAGTGAAACTTTCAATTATTTACGATCAGTTACTTCTCTGCTATTGTTAACTATTTCCCTAAATGACTGGATAGTTAGTATTCTTGAATTTTTAATGTTGATGCAGCAAACCATGGGAGGCTTGGTCTGTGAAACCTTCAATCATTTACCATCAGTCACTTCTCTGCTATTGTAAACTACTCTCCTTAATTACTGGATGGTTAATATTCTTGACCTTTTAATGTTGATGCTTTTCTTCCTATTGATATCTGATGGGCATCTACAGTTTCAGCCTCTCAATTTTGCTGACGTGGTTTGGATAGGCTAGGGGCTAGGGTAACGACACCCACACAACATACCATACTGTAGTTTAAAACCTAAACCTTCATGCAAGGGTCCAGGAACAAGAGGTGCAGGGTGTGCACTTGCACCCCCTAAAATTTTGTTGGGGTGCAAAATTCAATATTGCACTCCCTACTTACCTTACCCAGGCATAGAAAATAGCACAATTGATGAACTATTAAACCCCACAATCAAAACCCCTTCACAGTTCAGCTTTTCACTTCCTCATTTCCTCAGAATACCACAAGTGACCTATGATCATCATTGCCATTATGTTCTACTGCTACTACCCTTACCACAACTAACAATAGCAACAACAACAAGATCAGCATCGGAAGTAGCTCTTCAGTACTAGAACAATTGATGACCTATTAAATTCCACAATCAAGAGCCCTTCATAGTCTAGCTAGCCACTTCCTCATTCCCTCTGAATACCATTACTGGCCTCTCATCATCATTGCCATTATGTTCTACTTCTACTGCTACTGCCCTTACCACAGCTCAACAATAGCAACCACAACAAGATTAGCATTGAAAGTCAATACTAGAACAATTGATGACCCATTAAACAACACAGTCTCAATCTCTTCTCCAGTTAGGTCACTCAAATTCTTCTCAGAATGACACAAGAGATCCATCACCACCATTGTCATCCTATTCTACTGCTTCTGTCATTACCACGACTACTACTCCAATTAGTTTAATAAATAATCACCACCACCCCCCTACCACCACCACCGTTCACCTCAATCTGAATGTATATCTGCAAATAATAAAATGTGAAAATCAGACTAAGTTGGAACTTGACTGATTAATATATATATATATATATATATA
>NC_068983.1:112031181-112044049 GCF_001194135.2 Octopus bimaculoides
TGTGTGTGTGTGTGAGTGAGTGTGTGTGTGCATGCATGTGTACATATAGATGTACACACATATGTATTTTAAAAACTATGTCTAATGAAATAATGTAATAGGTATGTACTAGTGCTGGGGTTGGTTTACCACTAAAACTCCAGTTTCAACAGCAGCTGAAACAAAGGTGTTGTTGATGTTGCCTATCAAAGGTGGCTATTAGTGTTTCATCACTGAGCTGGTAGATATATATCAGGTCATCCCATAAATAATGTTCAAAATATATATATAATTTCTATCAAATTTTACAGTATTCTAAAATGTCAAATGGTATTAATTGAGACTCATATGAGTTTGGAAACTTTTAACTTAATATAATTTCTTTTTACAAAATAATCTAACTGAAATAATTACTAATATTAATCCCCCAAAGATGGCTGCATACAAGGAGTGTTTAAGGCACATTTATGCTTTGTGAGTTCAAAAAGGGAAACAGAGCAGCAGAACCAATTCAAAATATCCATTCTGTTTGTGCATAAGAGTTCTTGGATGAAAGAAGTTGCAGAAGATGGGTTGCAAAGTTCAAAAATGGTGATTTCAGCTGAAGACAGAGGTCACAAACAGGATACCCTGTTGAATTTGATCATTAGCTTCTTTTGTCAGAGATTGAGAAAGATAATGATGTGTCAGTTAAAGAATTGGCAAGCAAACACGATTCAAGCCATTCAACTATTCATTGCCATCTTCAACAGCTTGGAAAGGTTTTCAAACTTGGAAAATGGATCCCCTATGATTTGACAGATGCCAATCAAAAATCATGAGTGCACATTTGCTCATCTCTTCACTCTCGTGAAAGTATCTCACTGTTTTTGAACAGATTAGCGACTGATGATGAAAAATGGACTTTTTATGAAAATGTTAAGTGACATAGGCAATGGAACCTCTGTGCAAAAATTGTTCTTTCTATTTGGTGAGATTGCACTGGAGTGATCCATTTTAAGCTGCTACCAACTAAAAAATAATTACCAACAATTAGAGCGTTTGGATGCTGCTTTAAATAAAAAAAATGTCTGCTTTGGCGAACCATAAGGAAGCAGTGTTTCATCATGATAATGCAAGGCTCCACACTGCAAAAATTACATCAGTAAACATGGAAGAACTTGGCTGGGAAAAGCCCCTTCTTACACCTTATCACCAGGACCCTACTCATTCTGATTACCATTTGTTTTGAAGCTTACAGAATCATTTAGATAGATTAGTACTCAAAAGCCCCAAAGAGGTCAAAAGTGACCTCTCTTCCTTCTTCTCATCAAAATCAGAAGAGTTTTTCACAAATGGAATTTAAAAACTGATGAGTAGATTGAAGGAAGTCATCGATAATGATGGGAATTATAAACAGGATTAAATTTAAATAAAATGTGAAATTAAATCACTTTGTCCCTTACCCAAAATTCAGACATTACTTATGGGATGACTTGTTATATTAAAAAGAGAGATGAATGTGTAAAACATGTCATTTATAATTCAAACATAATTGCAGAGTAGTTATAGTAAATAACGGATTAAGAAATAATACATAAAGTTTCTTATAGTTGTTTCTAGAATAGCTGAGCATGTAGATCATATATCATTGAGCAAAGATTTCCATGTAAGCCAACTATTCTGTCTTTGGAGAGACAGAATTAAAGAAAATCTTTAATAAATGATATTAGTAGTTACCAGTGCATCAAAAAATTAAAGAACATACTTCGTGAAAGACAATAGAGATTAGCACTTTCATGATTAGAGAATTACGGAAATCTTTAGTAAAAGAGAATAGTAGTTCACAGATCCATTGTTGAAGCATCGAGGAATGTTCTTAGTAAAAGATAAAATAAGTTACTAGTTCCATCATCAAAGAGAAAGTTAACATGCATCACAGGAAACTTTGTAAATCTCAAACAGAACTTGCTCAAGAATATAGTACAGAAATATGTCAGCAACTTAAATGATGAGTTAATTTCCTATCTGATACCATACGAAATGAAATCCTAGAGGCATATGCTCATAACGTCCAATATGAGATCAGAAAAAAAGTCGAAGATTCCATGTTTATTGATGTGATTGCCTTGGCATGGAACAAGAATCAGTTATTGTCATTATTTTTCTGAAAACCAGGATGTCCACAAAGATTTTCTCAGGTTTTATAATGCTCCTGACTACACTTTAGAGACAATGACTAAGGTTATTCTGGATGTTTTTGTTTCCTAAACATTTCTCTGGGCTCAAAATTATGTTGTCTTTGATGGTACATGTACTATGACCAGAAACATTTCAGGTATACAAAAGAGATTAAAAGACCTGTTTTCACTCTAGATCTTGTCCTCCAAGAAATTGGATCTATGGTTACCATGGTCACTGATGCATTGAACTTTGTTCACCAATGCACCTTCTGAAAAGTAATATGGATAAGCCTTTGTGATGAGAATGTCATGTTGCAAACTTGTGTCCATTGCATCAAACAAGAGAGAATGTTCAGCATACTTTTCTGTTTGAAGATCTGACTCCACACCACAATGATGCAACACTGTCTGATACACTGTGCTGTAATGTATATGCATAAAAACTTGTGCAATGAAAACACTTAGGACATCCTCTTGAAAAATTTCATCACCAAAATAAGTGAGTATAGAAAAATTTGGGGAATGACTTCAAACATTGCTTTTCCATATATAATAATAATAATAACAATAAATGTTTGTTCGGATATTAAGATTAAAAAAGAAACTGGACTTGAGTTTGCATGCCCTAAACAAATTTTGTTCCTAGGCCACTGCCTTTCATGGCTGTGAAGCAATTTTTTTAACTATTCAGCTATACCCACATTTATAATATAGTGAGAAATGTACATCCTATTATATTTGATATAGTAAGATACATCTTAAATTTAATCATTTGAGAGTGTTGATTATTGGTCTGAGATATCAATCATAGAATGCTGTAGCCTCTGCTATATACATTGAGCTGTCAGAGAAATACATAATAGTTATACCTATACAGTTATCAGTTCAAAAGTTCAAAATGCATTGTAATAAATGTAGAAGAGACAGAAAAGGCAAACAGTTTGTTGACAAGTGAATATTTGTTAATCAGTTGGATGGTGTCAGGGCCCTGATCTTTGCAAAAGTCAGCAATTGACCAGGATTAAAATATTTTCTGACCCTGAGGTGGAAGCCTTGACTTTTTGATACATTCTCAGTAACGTGAGGTTACCACTAGAGACTATATTGTCTATTATTTCTTGCAAAATTCTTGTAATAATTCATGCATATGGAAGGGAATACATGATTGTTTCCTGGATATGAGGAGTGACTGTGTTTTGAAAAGATCAGTTCATGGAAATAGGGCACATTTAGCATGTGGTATATAAGTTGTATGTGGATAACACCTGTGAGCAAAAGGCCAAAAACTTATGATTTTTGCATCAACTGCATGAGAATATGAATTATAAATAGCAACAAATGTCATTAATATACAGAAAGTAGATAGCATCATCAAACCATGGGAGACTTGGTCTGTGAAACCTTCAGTCATTTCTCTGTTATTGTAAGCTACTTCCCTTAATTACTGGATGGTTAATATTGTTGATGCTTTTTTTACTATACTTTTTGGTAAAATAATAACATTAAAGCTGATCTTAATCATTGATTTTTACGTAAACTCTTGCCTTGTGTAGTTTGAAATTAAAGCTGGTTGCGTTATTCTAAATCAATGATTTTTAACTTTTTTATTTTTGGTTTAGTACCTTTGTTCAAGTATTTGTAAATGCTAAAAACCTCTCCTTGCCATAAATTTGACAGTTAATGATCCAGTAACTATGAAAATACAATAGATTGCTATGTGAAAGGAAAGTTGTTATCATTTACATTTTACACTCATAGGTAAAAAGCAATCTGTGGTTTTGATACAAATTTATTTTTAAATAATGAACATGAAGAGAACAGATTAATGCAAAACAAAAATGTGTAAACATAATGCAGTTAATGAAAGTAATAATTAAATTTGTTTGAATTTAATGGCTAAAAAAACCTGATGATGATTTGATAATTTTTGAATATTTGGAGCAAAGTTTGACAATATTTCAAGTTTCCCATCCCACTTGTTTGCAGTGTAGTTCACTTCTTGGTTAACAATTGCAACTCAACACGGAAACCATCCTTAAACAAATATAAAGAAGTAAAATGATAGAAGAAGTAATTTTATTTCATGCCAAAGTTTAGGATACATGTTTTGCATTTTTGGCCAGAAAGCTTCATATTCATTTTGTTGAAACTGTATATAAACTTCAAGACTATTTTCTAAGTTTATTCATTCTTCAAAAAGTTTTGGATTAGTAAAATGTGCATTAGATAGATAAGCATTTATGTTCTACTCTGGTATTTTCAGTCCATAAAATTTTTTAAATCTATCATCTTTCAGTGCCTGAAGATAGGAACACTAACATTCCAGAACTGTATTTAATATCAAATCTCTTCCATTATTTTCTTATATTACCTGCATTTTTGGAAACTACTAAAAAGCACGGTCTTGCAATGCCTATTAATAAAACATAATTTAGTAAAACATAATTTTACAAATAACATAACCTGTCATTCCTTTTCTTGTGCTGGTGCAGGCATGGCTGTGTGGTTAAGAAGCTTCCTTTACAATCATTTGGTTCCAGGTTCAGTCCAACTGCATTACACTCTGGACAAGTGTCTTCTACTATAGTCCTGGATCAACCAACATCTGGAGAATAAATTTAGTTACCAGAAACTACAAAGAAACCTATTGTACATACAAAGGTGGGCTGAAAAGTTCATAGGCTGACTATGAAGGAGTGATGCTAGAGCTGTGAAATCCTGCACACATTAATTTCAGCTCTTTTTATTTATAACTGCATTGTGTCTTTCCAGCTAAACTGACATCTGACTGATCAAAGAAAACTTCAAAAGTAACTAGTAGAGACTTCTCTTGAAAATGGAGAAAATTTGGCTTCATGGTGTTATCAAGTACCTGTTGATAAATGTTTATTCCCCAAGGACATTCCGGCTGATATGGTTGCTACATCATGGAATAACACTCCAGCTTTATCAATGGTGCAAAAATGGGCAGCTGAATTTAGGAGGGAAAGGTAAAGTGCTAAAGATGACTTAATGTCTGGATGTCCTGCAACTTCCATCACCTGGAAAAACATCTGTCGTGTTCACTGCATGTGGACAGATGACAGACTATTGACAATAAACCAAATAGCCAATGCTATTTGCATATTATGTGAGAGAGCTGTGAATATTCTGCACAATGAACTTAGCATGACAAAGGTTTCTGCTTGGAGGGTGCCATGTCTTCTGAAACTTGATCAAAAGTGTACCAGGCTGATCACACCGCAGGAAAATCTGACATTGTTTGAGGCAGATCCAGTTGGTTTCCTTGAATGTTTCCTAATCCGGGATGAGTGTTGCCTTCATCATTTTGAACTAGAGACAAAGAAACAATCACTGCAATGGAAACACCCCTCCTCACCTGATCCAAAGATGGCCATGGTCGTTTCATCTTCAGGGAAGATGATAGCCTCAGTTTTTGGTGATGCTAAAGGCATTGTATTTATTGACTATCCTCAAAAGGGTCACACCACCAATGAAGAGTACTATGCCAACTTGCTGAGACAGTTACAAAAGGCTATCAAGACAAAACACCAAGGAAAACTGCTGAAAAGGGTCTTGTTTCATCAGGACAATGCTCCAGCACACAATTCCTTGGTTTGAATGGTTGGTGTGGATGACTGGTTTTGAACTGGTTGGTCTGCTACCCTAATCATCTAATTTGGCTCCATCAGTGTTTTCTGCCTTTTATTTATGCTGTAGGTACTTCGTGGGGATCTCTTGTCCTTGAATTGCATGGGAGTAGCCTTCAAACTGTTTGTGTGTGTGTGTGTGTGTGTGTGTGTATGAGGGTTGGTTGATAAGTTCATAGGCTGACCGAGATGATCTCCATTATCTGTTCCCCAACATGAAAATATACTTGGATGGGAACCAGTATTGCATTGATGATGCTGTCATATCTGCTCTTGATGACTTCTTTTGAGTAACAGGATGAAAACTTCTTCCCAAATGGGATCCCAGCACCTCAACAGCAATGGAAGAAGTGTGTGGACCACAACAGTGACTATACTGAAAAATAAACCTTATTATCTTGGTCAGCCTATGAACTTATCAACCAACCCTCATACACACACACACACACACACACACACACAAACACTTTGAAGGCTACCTCCATGCAATTCAGGGACAAGAGATCCCCACCAAGTACCTACAACATAAATAAGAAGCAGAAAACACTGACAGACAACAAATCTAGGCTTTGCAAGCCCAAGACTGAAGACATCAACCACATTATTACCAGCTGCAAGAGAATGTCTTCCAGATATAATCTTCCCATGAGGCATAATGCAGTGGCCATAATGGTCTGGAACAGGATAACAAAAAAGAAAATTTCTTCAGATGAAGCTGATGATATTGACTGATGGGTCAATAGAAAATTGGTGAAACTTAAAAAATTAAATGGCCACTAAATTAAAGTACAAATGGCCAGATATTGTTGTGTGTAGTTGCAAGGAAAAGATGTTTTTTTTTGTGGAAATCAGCTGCCCTCTAGACACCAATGTGGTAAGAAAAATACAAGATAAAGAGCATATCTATTGACCATTGATGAGAAATTTGAAAATCTAGTACCCAAGATATACTTTCAGCTTCATACCTATTATTATTAGAGCAACAAGATACATGCCATCCCATCTCGAGGAATGTATGGGCTGTTGGTGATAGAATGCAAATCCTTAATTTATACACTACAAATGATCACAGTATCTGAGACCACAAAACCTGCAAGACCTTCATAAAATTTAAAGGATGATGAATAAAACAAGACGCTTTCCTTCACAACCTTGCTACGATGTAGGTAGAAAGTCAAAATTAAAAAGAGAAAGTAAAGACATACATGCATGTATATGTGTATAAATGTGTCCAGTCCATGATGATGAGAATGATGATGAGGATGATGTATATTTGTATGTGCATCTTTGTATTTGTCCCACCACCATCACTTGACAATTGTTATTTGTCAATGATCCTTTAACTTAGTGGTTTGGCAAAAGAGACCAATGGAATAAGTAACACTTAAAATAAGTCCAGGTTGATTTGTCTGACTAAATCTTTAAAAGTTGTGCTCCAACATGGCCAAGTTGCTTGATTGGGCCTTACTGGGGATACCAGACAGCAACAACAATGACAACAACAATCCAATAATAATTTTGCTTGTTCCTCAGTTACTTAGCCCGTTTGTAACGCTCTCACATGAGTAGTTGAAAGGAAAAGCAAAGAGTGAGGGAAAAAGGAGAAAGAAAAAGGAGAGAGAAAAAGAGGGTAAGGCAAAGACTGAGAGAGAAAGAAAAAAGAGGGAGACAGAATTTAACTAATTAAGTAATTAAGCAAGCATCCAAATAATTAAATAACTAATTAATTAAACAGGCAATTAATTAACTACTTGAGCAACTAATTAATTAATTAATTAAGCAAGCAAGAAACTAAGTAATTAACTAATTAAATAAGCAAGCAACTAACTAATTAACTAACTAATTAAGCAAGCAAGCAACTTATTAATGAGCTAATTACTTAAGAAGCAAGTAACTAATCAGTTAACTAATTTATTACACAAGTGAGTAATTCATTAGCTAATTTACTAAGCAAGCAAGTAATTAACTAATCAAGCAAGAAAGCAACTAATTAATTAATTAATTAGTTAATTAAGCCAGCAAGCAAATAATTAACTAATTCATTAAGCAATTAATTAAGTGATTAAGCAAGCAAGCAACTAATTAATGAACTAATTAATTAAGAAGCAAGCAACTGATTTATTAACTAATTAATTGAGAAGTAAGCAACTAATTAATTACCTAATTAAGCAAGGAAGTGACAACCTGATTAACTAATTAAGCAAGCAGCTAATTAATTAACTAATTATGGGAGCAAGGAACTAATTAATTAAATAATCAATTAAGCAAGCAACTAATTAAATAACTAATGAATCCAGCAAGCAAGTGACTGATTAATAAACTATTTAATTAAGCAAGCAAACGGCTTATAACTAATTAATTAACAAAGTAAACAACTAATTAATGAACTAATTATAATTATAATTAATTAATTACCTGCTTGGTCAATCAGTTAATTGATAAGTTTCTACTTTGCTTAATTTGTTAGTTCATTAATTAGTTGCTTGCTTAATTAATTAGCAAATTCATTAGTTGCTTGCTTAATTAATTAGCAAATTCATTAGTTGCTTGCTTAATTAGTTAGTGAATTCATTAACTGCTTGCTTGCTTAATTACTTAGTTAATTAGGTAGTTGCTTGCATACGTAATTAGTTACTTAATCTTGATTAATTTATTAATTAGTTGCTTGCTTACTTAATTAATTAATTAGTTGCTTGATTGCTTTGTTGGTTATGTAATTGATTGCTTGCTTCATTAAAAAGTTAATTAATTAGTTCCTTAATTTATTAGCTAATGAATTAATTAGTTGCTTGCTCAGTTTATTAGTTCAATTATTGCTTGCTTGCTTGCTTGCTTAATAAATCAGTTCATTAATTAGTTGCTTGTTTGGTTAATTAGTTAGTTAATTAATTAGTTGCTTGTGTAATTAATTAGTTAGTTAATTAATTAGTTTCTGGTTTAATTAATTAATTAATTAGTTGCTTTTCTGGTTAAGTAGTTAGTTAATTAGTTGCTTGTGTAATTAATTAATTAGTTAATTAATTAGTTGCTTGTTTAATTAATTAATTAATTAATTAGTTACTTGCTTAATTAATTAGTCAAATAATTAATTGCTTTCTCTCTCCCTCATTTTCCCCTCCCTCTTTTTCTCTGTCTCTCTTTTACTCTCCTTACCCTCTTTTTCTTTCTTCTTCTTTTGCTCTCACTCTTTGTCTCTCCCTCCAACTAATCGCGTGAAAGCGTTACAGACAGGCTAAGCAGCAGAAAAAGAACCAGAATTATTATTAGATTGAAATTGCTAAAATATGGGATGAAATTTTACACAAGTGTGCTCTTCTTTTCTCTTCCCTAAATATTTAATGTCTTTTTGCTCTTCAGTTTATGATGATAAAGTGGCATAATCATTAGAGCATCAGAAAAATGCCTTGGAATGTAACATTCTCTTCCTCCAGCTGTCATATCTTGGACAAGAATGAGATGGTGAATGGGGAGCCTGTGTTTGCTTGTGACTACATGGACACATAAAAAATGGAAACATCAAAAACACATAAATCAATTCCAACTGGCCATATTCATTTATTTAGATATCAATTTACAAATTTCTCGGCTGGCTGGCTTTGAAGTCATATTTCGATTCTAGTTAATTTCTTTCACTTCAATTAGACTACTAAATGTGAGACACAAATCTCACCCACTTACCCCATGGGTGAAAGTTATTTTTTAATATTCCTTCGACAGATGCAATACTAACTTGGTAAGTATAGCAAATATAACTGACTGAATCAAAAATCTGTTGTTACAGGTAGTGGTTAAGTTAACGAGGAAGTCTCATCCCCATTACTCAACCTGTTACAAATAGCAACAAAATTTTTCTTCCAATCACATCTTACTGCCCTCAAAATCTAGTTAACATTAGAAAAGGTATTCCTACAAAGACACGATGGTCATGGTTGGAATGCCCTATGATCATATTCTGCTAGGCCAATGCTGACTGGGAACTCAACAACTGGTACTGGTTTTAACACTCTTGGTGGCTGAAAAGCGAAGATGACCATAGGTATTTGAACTGAAATTGTAGGATAAGAAAACTAAATTGTCCTTTCTGTAGCTATTCCTAATCATCATTACCCACTTTATTTGCAAAATAGTCATTTTCTGATCTTTCTGGTGTCCAAGAATGGATATTGATGTGGATGAGTTTTCTTCAAATGTAATTCTGGAGAAGTGAAGGGGCAAATTTACTTTATCTTGTCTTACTCATTCTGTCCCATCTAAATTTGTCTTTTATATGCTCAAAGAGAACAGATAATTTTCTGAAGTAGTTTTTTGAAAATGTTATAGTGTTATTAATGCATTTAGAGATGATCATTTTCTTAGCTGATGTAGTTATTGCTAGATAGTGAATATTTATAAAAATATATTTTTCTTCAAAGTCAAAATTGCAGTAAATATTACTCATTGTGCCCCGCCACCCCTTACTGGGAACTGGAAAAACAGACTTTTGGAATATCATTAATTATTATGCCAAGGTTCCAACCCAGGCTACAGCAAACAAAGTCTACCTGTCGCACTTTACAGTCAATCATGACTGCTTCGAGGTCATGAATACATTCCAGGCCAGTGTCTGCAATCAAGTTGTTGATGTAAGTGTGATGATGAATTCTTCTGCTTATACCACCATGAAGTGGGTTCTACAAGACTAATTTGGATATTCCCTGCTTAGGGTGGTGCACACAGTGATCAGATAATTGCAGATGTCTTTGCTTGATCTTCTTGCTAACCTTCAGCAGGTCTCCATAAAGGAAATTCATTTGCCATATGTTGCTGCCATTTCATATTTAGAGCCATTTGTAGCAATTTTATGCAGCATCCATTTAATCCATTTGATAATTTTCTTGTCAGTATCCATGTTTCACTGACATACAATAGCATTGATTCAACTGTTGCAATGAACAACTTGATTTTGATTTGCCTCGGCAATTTGGAGTTTCAGACTATCTTTAGTTTGTGACAGTCAGTCCATATTGTGCTTTCATGATCTTGATATCTGCTTCCAAACTGCTCACCCAACCATCTAAATATGTGAAGTCTTCAATAACATTCAATTTGAAACCTCTTAGAGCAAACAGTTCAGTGTCACTTGATACCATTTTAAAGAATAATATCCTGAAATGTAGTCCATGATATTGAGAAAGACATGTTGGTCATGGCTGGAAAACTTTTGATAATAGATCTGCTTGATCAGGGTTGGCCTGGGGTTAAACGATTTTGGAGATCCAAAATAAGTCACCCACATAAGTAGGATTTTCTTCGTTTTGACAGGGATTTTTCAAGGTTTTTTTGTCATGCACATCCAAATGATGGGGAGAAGCTTTTTAATTAAAGAATTTTTGAAAATGTATCATTTTAAATATATATATGTATCATCATCATCATCATCATCGTCGTCGTTTAACGTCTGCTTTCCATGCTGACATAGGTTGGATGGTTTGACTGAGGGCTGGCAAACCAGAAGGCTGTCAAACCATCCGACCCATACCAGCATGGAAAGCAGACGTTAAATGATGATGATGATGATGATGATGTCAAATACAATTACATGCAATAGATGGGTTTTGAGATTTAAATTTGCAAATTTTCCAAGATTTGAATTCTTGTGTATAAAGTGTGGTGGTTGGGGGGGGGCACCAAATTTGAAGTAAACCCCACCCAACCCCCATGGTTTAAATCCAGTCCTGATGCCCACAGTCAAATGACTCAAACAAGTAAAGGCTAAATGATTCCTATTGTTTTTCAGAGATTTGATGTTCATCACATTTAATTTGGGAAAATGCCAGAATACTTTGTTTTTCTTAGTTGATATGCATTTCTTGCCAAAGTTTATGATATTTCGTTTTTGGATTTGGTTTGCAAGATTTTTTATGTGATTTCGTGTGTTGAAGCATATTCTGTTGTGTCTGGGGAGAGTCATTTTTTTATTGAGCCTTGAAATTTAACACAATCACGGGTAAAATTTCCACTTATTTCTTATTTTAATTTTCCTAAAATTTTCGTTGCATCTTGCAACCTTTTCAATAGTCTTGACTCTGTCCGTTATTTACACTGCGTTCTGTTTTGAGCAAAAACAAACAAAAGCAAAAACAGAATGCAGCGTAAATAACGGACAGAGTCAAGACTATTGAAAAGGTTGCAAGACGCAACGAAAATTTTAGGAAAATAAAAATAAGAAATAAGTGGAAATTTTACCGGTGAGTGTGTTAAATTTTAAGGCACAATAAGAAAATGACTCTCCCCAGACACAACAGCTTATGATATTTGTTTTGCATTTTAAAGTTGAGTTTCAAAATAGTATGATAGAAATTATATAAGCCTCACGGAATTTTCCTTAGAGTGCTATTAAACTTTAGTAAAAGACATTCCAATTCTCATTCAATCTTAAAGCAAAGTTTCCACAAAATAGGAATATTCAGCTGATGAGCTTTTATCTTATACACTGCTTTAATAACTTTGTATGAAATTTTATGTAGTCTACTGCTGTGGAGCTTGCATCAAAGTATTGCCATTGAATAATGTTATGTATCATAAAAATATCTGAAGTGACTTCTTTTAAATGTGCTATAAATTCATGACGGCAATCAATCATAATAAGTGTTTCATTAGCTGCATATAAAATAACATTTGAGAGGAATATCTCTATCATAAAAATGTGCTGGGCAATTCTATAAATTGTTAAGCCTTTGTGTCAATCTCCACTTATTTGGCAAAAAGAAACTCTTTTACAATTCTTTGAATGGCATTTTTGAATAAGGTATGAAGGCCAATAACAGAGATTTATTATTACATAAAGCTGTCTTATCAAGTTGTAATAATTTTTCTAGGTTTCCAAATTATCATAGTCTTTTTTTTTTAATATTATCGGCCACTTTGTTAATTCTTGTTGATAGTAAACTATTATTGAAGACAATCAGTGAAATGTTACTTTACCAGAGCCTATCACAATATTTAGAAATTCATTTACATCTAGTAAAAATGAAGTCTCACCTCTCTCTCTCTCTCTCTCTCTCTCTCTCTATATATATATATATATATATATATATA
>NC_068983.1:112044891-112055960 GCF_001194135.2 Octopus bimaculoides
TATATATATATATATATATATATATATATATATATATATGTGTGTGTATATATATGGCTGTATATATGTATATATGCACACATGCATACATATATATGTATATTATATATTCTTTTATTCTTTTACTTGTTTCAAATAAAGTCAACACCGCCTTTATTTGAACAAATCAACTTATTCTTTGTAAGCCTAGTTTTGATTCTATCGGTCTCTTTTGTCAAACTGCTAATGTTACAGGGATGTAAATGCACCAGCGTTGGTTGTCAAGCGATGTTGTGGGGACAAACACAGACACACAAACATACACACACACACACACATATATATATATACAACGGGCTTCATTCAGTTTCAGTCTACCAAATCCACTCACAAGGCTTTGGTCAGTCTAAGGCTATAGTAGAAGACACTTGCCCAATATGCCATGCAGTGTGACTGAATCTAGAACCATGTGGCTGGTAAGCAAGCTACTTACCACAGAGCCACTTCTGCACCTGTTATATATACATTTTACATTTTGCTATTAATATTGAAGGTTTGTAACTGTTCCCTGGTTGGTTACTTTGTTTTACAATGAAACTCATTATTTGTAGACTGATGTTTCAAATTCTATTTTTTCTATATTCCTTGAAATAGCTTTTTTATAATTTTTGCTTTTTTTTTTAATCTTTTGTTTTTAAATGATCAATCATTCTTGAAGGTCTTAATTATTTGTTGGATCTCCCCCCCCCCCACACACACACATAATAAACAAATTGGTAACTGCTCACTGTTACTGAATAGAATGACTCCATATTTCAAATATTTCCATATGTGTATTGATGAATTTCTGTTTTTCATTTCTTTTCATGGCAATTATCACACTATCAATATTAATAAAAAAAAATTTAATGAAGTACTATTATTAAACAAACTTTCTAGTTTCAGCTAATGCTGTCTGAAGTAAACTGAATATTTTTTTTATACTGATTTAAATGTTACACTGGTTAGCAACAGTTTTACTTTTTAAAAGGTGAAAGTTGTTTTAGGTTAACTTTGCAGATGCTAATTCCAAATATGACAGTATTTTTCTTTCTTAATATGTCATTCTTTCCTAACATGTTAGATTTTATCAGTAAGCACCATAAACCAGAAATGCAAAATTGCACATTTTGGATATTTTAGGAAAATTACTGATAGTATTAATTCTTTGTTTCAAACCATTTTACTAATTTAAAGTTTAAGTAGTATTTATGAAATCTTTTTAAAGAAGAAAGTCAAAATAATTTCAAAATAATATACTGAGTCTATACATTAAGACAAAGAAAGTATAGGTTCTTAAAATCGTGAAAGCACTTATTAAGAAAGCAACAAAAGAGAGTTATCATTAGTTAAGAAAAGTTCAATGGATAAGCTTCTTCTTCTGAAAAATAGCCTGTAAACTTTCAAAGGTCAATGGTGTGAGAAAACAGTTCGGCATATATCTTTCTCAATCAGTTTTCTTATTCTTATTTGCTGAGGTAAGTTATAATCCTAATAAACTCCAAATGAAGAAATAGCCTGTATACTTTGAAATGTAATGGTAATGATGAAACATTTTGAAAGATATTTTTCTTAGGGAATTTTCTCAGCTTGATTTGAATACATTTGCAAACATGTGCATCTTTGTATATCTCAACATCAACATGTTGTATCATCAGGTGTTCAGGCAAAACAAAAACTGAGATTTTCTTGAAATTTTAGTTTGTCTGTTATTACTAAATTAAACTTGTAATATAATATTTCTAGTATTAATAGACAAAGTTTGATGTCTTCTCATACATCTATGGATCTTTTAAAACAACAAAGCAGTGACAACTTTTTACAGAAACTGTTAGAAGAGTATATTTCACATATTTTAGAGCGATCATGGGCAACATGCAGCCTGAGGGACTTTCTGAATAGGATGTGTAATGAAAAAACTATTTTGAATTTTTAATAGTGTGGTCCATCACATGCTGAGTCATGTTTCATGCAGCCCATTTCTTGCAAAAGCTGAACATATCTATTTTAGAATGAAATTAGGTGATCAAAACAGACAATGAGTTTCTTATTATTATCAACTGAATTTGGATTGCAAATCTGAGGTAAAGGACTAAAGATTAAGAAAATAAAATAGAAAATTAGATATGGTATGCTAATGTTCTAGATAGAATTTATGAACCAGTTTTAAGATTACCATTTTTGTATGGCTGATATTTTGGGCTATAGCTCTAAGACCAAATTGAAGACAGATTACATAAATGCGTCTTCAGCTATATTATTTGTAACTTACCTTATTGTACCAAAGCAATCATTCCAGTATTTGATAAGTTACATGTTATTGGTCACTCTGAGGAAGCTACTAAGGATGAAACTTAAACAAAAATTATTGATATTTGAGTACCTAAACCCTTCACATAAACTGAATTAAATGACTTAATGCACAATTTAGATCATCTAAACACCTCAGCAAAATTATTGCAATCCAGCCTAAATTGAAATAACCTGAGAAGATTTAGTTTCTATTGAGGTAGAAAATAATGTTTGTTGCGATTATTCAGAATGGGATAGTTATAACATTAATGAGCAGTAATGGGATGTCTTTATGAATGGTAACTTTAAACGATAGTTTAAAAGCTTGTTTAAAGTGTGTTTTGTTGAGTAATTGAAATATGTTTGCTTCTGTTATGGTTAATCGTTCAGTGTATTTAAAAAGAACTTATCAGTCCTGGAAAGTTGTAGTGGTAAAGCTTAAATACTTTGAAAACAGTTTGATGATGTGTAGAGAATTGTTCAGTCAAGAAGTTATAATGTAATATTACCATCAAAGTACATTTCCTCCACAGACATTTAGATTACTTTGTTGCCACTTTATAGACTGCTAGTAAAGAGCAATGAGAGCGTTTTCCCCCAGACAAAACTACAAGGAAATGATACAGGGTTGACTGAATACAGATATGAGGTCAGATGTTGTCTAATAAGAGGACGAAATAAAAGTGATCATGTGCAACAATGTAAAAAGAGGAAGCTGATTCCTTAAACAGTGTACCTGGCAAACAAATCTTATTTTTATTCTCATTCAACATCTGAAGATGTTGCATTACCATGAAATGGACAGACTTTGTTGACTAGGTGATACATTTCTTTTCACAGAAATCTTTATTACTGTTACATTTATCATTTCAATGACATTTGATCAAGTTCACTGATTTTTCATGGTTAGATAATGCAAAAGCAATTATATTTGCTGAATAAAATATGCCAAGTTTTAATAAATTTATACAAAATATGTCTAATTTTCATCAATATAAATCTAACATAAAAGCTAAAATGGTGATATAATAGGCTAGATCATCTCATAAAACAGCTAAAATGATTATTCTTGCAAACATTTCAAATAATTACAAATTCTATTCTACTAATATGCATATTCTATATGCATATTGTTAAAATTCTAAAATGTATTTCTTAAAAAAAGATTTGATAGAATATGCAAATTTCCAGTGCATATTTGAAATCAGCATCTCAAAAGTAGAAAAGACATACACTTTTCATGAAAAAGGCAAAACATCATTTTCAAATACAACGGTCTGGTATAATTGATTACATGACATAATTAAGTTAATTATTGTATGAACTTTAGGAACTGATTCATAGAAATGGAAATTTTTTTCTTCAATTGCTTAAAAATTAACAAAGATAATTGGAAATGGATTAAGAGCTATAACACTTTCATTATTCAAAATGCTTCATTTTTTTAATACTTAGTGAGATTTTACTATACAGAATATTCCTTACCAATGTGTGTTGGCACTCCGTCGCTTACGACGTCGAGGGTTCCAGCTGATCCGATCAACGGAACAGCCTGCTCATGAAATTAACGTGCAAGTGGCTGAGCACTCCACAGACACGTGTACCTTTAACGTAGTTCTCGGGGATATTCAGCATGATACAGTGTGACAAGGCTGACCCTTTGAATTAAAGGCACAACAGAAACAGGAAGTAAGAGTGAGAGAAAGTTGTGGTGGAAGAGTACAGCAGGGTTCGCCACCATCCCCTGCCAGAGCCGTGTGGAGCTTTAGGTGTTTTTGCTCAATAAACACTCACAACGCTCGGTCTGGAAATCGAAACCGTGATCCTATGACCACGAGTCCACTGCCCTAACCAGTGAGCCATTGTGCCTCCATCCTTACCAATATCATTTATTAAAAGCTCTGTAAATGCACTGCTGTTGAAAACATGAAACCAATGCATATAGAGTTATTTATATAGTTGAATCCTCTTCATTTCACTTTAACCCCCACTTATTCTTTTATTGGAAATACAATGACATTATCATGAACTATATTCTTTATAGATGGGAAAACTGAGGAATGTTAAAATAAAACAAATAAGCAGTTTACAGTTTCTGAACACAATAAAGAACAAACGAATTCATTATTAAAGTAATGAGATATATTAATGTATAGAAGTACCTAATCCTAAAAGCTCTCACTCTCAACATGTTGATTGTTGAGGTCTTCCAGTTACAACATTAACTTTACATTGTGGTTTATATTGGCTATTATAAAATAAATACTCACTGGTCAATAACTTTTATCTCCCTGAGAAAGATGATTATTTTTAGCCTGCTACAAATTTAAATAATTAATTACCCACTAATTTAGTTCATGATAGCATTAATTTTACCATAAAATTAAAACCAGTATGAAATAAAGTTGCTTGTCAATAAAATTTTAATCTTTAATAATATTAAATTACTTTTAATTAGTTCTTCCACTAAAAATTAGATAAATAAGAAAGCTCATTATAGTCATCTCTGATAATAGCATGCTATTTTCATTTTGTCAAAGGGAAGCTGCTACCATTTTGATTGGCAGCTGCTGAAGGGGTTTTAAACTCATGACACTCTACAGCATCCTCCTTACTTGTTATCAGGAAAAAATTTTGATGCAATTAAAAATATTCCTTCCTTTATGTGTTGTTGTTGTTTAAGATGGGAAGGAGGGATCACATTAAATTATTTAGTTTTGTTGTTCATTTTGTTGTTTAAAATTTGAGCAATAAGTAAAGGAAGTAAAAAGTTCCTAAACAACCACTCTCTCCTGGCTTTAACAAAAATAAAAGCAACTCAGAAATGAACAACAATTGATAACTCAAAGACCACATAGAAATGAATAAAAACAGCAAGAACAGGAAAAAAGCTAATAGCCAGTTGCTGTTTGTGAAAGTAACCTCGTATAAATCAAGACTGCATGCATTATAATAAAAATCATGGTAATGAATAACTAACTCCCTTCTTAAATAGAATCTAGTACCTACAAACATTTGTTGTTTTTCCTTTCAGTGTTCACAACCCTGTTCCATGCCAGATTAAGAAACACCATTCTAGTTGCTGTGGAACAATCAGAACTTGTGTAAATAGAGAAACAACTTGTAAATAATATGCTTTCTGTTTTTTAATCCAAGTCAGCTTTAATCAAGAAGATTTATCATCAAAAGCATTTCAATCATGACAATCAGATTTTTTCTTTTAAGGGTATGAAGAGCTATGTCATCTAATGCATCTAGTAGCTATTTCTTATTTAAGATGGTAAAGTGTGATTTGAGGGAGAATTGATTGCTATTTCTAGCTAGTTGGGTAGCGATATAGAAGCTCTTCTTTGCACTCTCTCTCATTGGCTCAGAAATATGCTTCCTAATTATGTGGATGCTAATATGTGATCAATTCAAATGAAAAGTAACTGAAATAAGTAAAGCAGCTGGAATATAACTAGCACTCCATCGGTTATGACGATGAGTGTTCCAGTTGATCCAAACAGCCTGCTTGTGAAATTAACATGCAAGTGACTGAGCACTTCACAAGCATGTGTACAATTAACATAGTTCTCAGGGAGATTCAGCATAATAGTGACTGTAACAAGGCTGGTTCTTTGAATTACAGTTACAGTACACTTTTGCCAGCTGAGTGAACTGGAGAAACATGAAATAAAGTGTCTTGCTCCAGAACACAATGTACCACCAGGTATTGAACTCAAGACCTTATGATCATGGGTCAAATATCCTAACCACTAAGTCATATGCTTTCACATAAACATTGTAAAATATCCTACACTGTCTTTCCTTGGGGTGTGAGGATTCCTGTAAGGAGGTCAGGTCTTGTCCAAAATTGAAACAAGTGCATATCAATTCACAGGCTATGTTTTCTTGGTAGATTTTTCCATTTTGTTAACCAATCAATCAAATAAACAATTTTACCTGGCAATTACACTTTCATGCCACAATTACAGCTAATCAAATTCACCCAGTTTATTTTGATATCCTTTTGACAGCAGATCAAAAGCCCACCTTTTTTGGTTCTTTTTTTTTTTGGTGTGAAGTTTGAAGAACATTCAAGAAGCTCTTGTCACATGATGTTCTTGGCTGTGAATGGAGATTCGTTATAAAATATACTGTTATTAACAGTTTGCCAGAGATCATTTCACATTTGGCAGGAATCCATTCATGTCATAAAGAAAACATGAGACAATGCTCTCTCTCCAATGCGCACACACACACACACATACACACATATACACACACATGCACACACACATGCACACACCCTACCCCAACACATACACACACATACACACACACATGCACACTTACACATACACGCACACACGCATGCGCACACACATACACACACACATGCACATGCACTCACACACACACACACTCATACACATTCACACACACACTCATACATACACTCACATACATACTCAAGCACACACACACACAAGCATACACAAACACACATTCACACACACTCATGCACACCCACATACTTATGCACAGGCACTTACACACACACACACTCATGCACACACAAGCACAGATACACACACACACGCACACACGCACACACACACACACACGCACACACACACACATACATACACACACATTCTATCTCTTTCTAATGCTATCTCCATTTTTAGACAGTTATCTTCTAAAAATATCTCCCATTGAACACATACTCAGGATTCTATGTAATCCAGTTATTACCTCCGCTTTAACAAAGGCAGAAGTATTGTTTTCAGTCGTGTTTGTTTGTTTGTCTGTGGACAAAATATCTCAAGAACTGCTGGATGGATTTGGATGAAACTTCCAGGGATCTTTGGCCTTGTGACTGGCACAAACTCATTAGATTCTGGGATCAATCCAGTTCTGGTACCGGACAAGGATTCTGGATTATTTTTCTGATTATTTTTACTTATTTTGTCAGAGCGGTCAAGTTCATTTTTAGTATTGTTTGTGAGAGCAGTCGAGTTTATTTCAGATATTCTCATTTTAAAAATCATCTCCAGCTAATCATTGAAAGGACGTTGGTGTTGCCTTGGTGGAGATTTGCGCTCTCTGAGTGCTCTTGTTTTTTTTAATGTTATTATATTATTGTAATATTAGTGTCTCCATTCATTCTTTCCATTCACATTTCCGTCATTTTCCATGCTAAATTGGTGAACCCTGCCTAGAATTACAGCCTTCATGCTACAATTAGTAACCATGGAGAATATGATAACCCATCTTATGAAGGAGATTTTTTCCAACTGCACAGTTTCTCAGGCTTCCAATATGGCCTCAGCTATGCTAACCATTGGTACCCAGTTGCATATCTATATGCTTCAAACCACCGTCTAAAATAAGGATGCAACTCTTTGCCATTCCTTTGGTTTTGTAGAATCGTGAGCAGCATGACAGTAGTAGTCTAAAATGGTTGATGTTAGGAAGGGCATCCAGCAGTGAAAATTAAGTCAAAGCAGCCACTGGAGTACAATGCATTCCTTGGACCTAGTGGACACTTGTGAAACTGTCCAACATGTGCCAGCATCAAACATGAATGTTAAGTGATGAATGTGGTGGTCATCGTCGTCGTGGTTGTGGTTGTGGCAGCAGCAGTGGTGATGATGATGATAACAGTGATGATGATGATGATGATGATAACAGTGATGATGATGATGATGATGATGATGATGATGATGATGATGATGATGATGATTATAAGATGTACAACTGAAAATGTTCTGAAGTCAGGCTTTATCATGCAAAACACTTCAAGACCTGAAAAATCATCAACAAAGGAAATACTTCACATGGATTTATTTTCATCATTTTAGAAAAAGAAAAGAAAAGAAAAACAGAGAATTGCTGAATGTCTAAAGATAAAAAACCAATCGTCTCTCATAGCCAAAGATTCAGTGTTGTTTCCCCACAACAACACATCACAAATTCCTGATTCAGTTAACTTTCTTGAACAATTTTCCTTCATTTTAAAAATTCATTTTGTTTTCTTGTATT
This sequence comes from Octopus bimaculoides, assembly GCF_001194135.2. Lineage (NCBI taxonomy): Eukaryota > Metazoa > Mollusca > Cephalopoda > Octopoda > Octopodidae > Octopus > Octopus bimaculoides. The sequence continues at coordinate 112,053,232 of NC_068983.1, forward strand.
CCTTTTACTCTCAAGTGGATTGTTTTGGTATTCAAGTTTTACTTTTGTTTTACACACACACACCCACACACACATTGCTAAGAACATAAGAACACACTTGTGACAGCTTAGTGTCTACTTTTTAATTCATACATTTATTTGTTTACTTATTTATTTATTTTTTTAACTTATTGCAATCTCCATTTTTTTAATGTTGCTGCATTGCAGCTATGCTTTCATGTGAAACACAAGATAAGTACATAACTCCTTCAAAATACTAATGACATTCATTGTTTCACTTTTCAAAATACCTACATGAAAGAAAGTTCATAAGATGTTTGCCTTCTGTTGACTTCACTTGTGGTTAGCATACATATCATGCAAATGCCGCATGCATCTTGTGCATATAATATATCACATATGCACATACAGCATTTTATTTTGGTTTATTCACTGACTTACCATTCTTTTACATTCAGTTCTATTAGTTGTTTTACAGCTCCTTCTGGGTTACCTGCGTGTTGCTTTACAATGATACTATTGTCTTTTCAAGGCATTGCTTATACAACTATTTATGACATTCACCTAGCAGTCTTTTTTCTCTGGTCATCTAAGAGGGGAATTCATGTAGCATAATGCTTTTTCTGTCAGCATGATTTATTCCATGTGGGACAGTTCTCAAGAATTAAACTTACCACATAGTAATCCACAGATCGTGTCTTCTTTAGTGATTTCAATTTTGGTTGACCTGTTAGTCAAGTCAACAGTTTCACCTGGCAACTAAACCTTTGTATCAGAATTACAGTCAATCAAATTCCTCAATTTATTTTGATGCCTATTTGACAACAGATCAAAGACTACAGCACTCTTATTAACAGCTAACAAGAGATAATTTTAAATTTGGCAGGAATACATGCATGTTGCAAGGAAAATAGGAGATAATGCTCTTACACACAAATCACTCTATCTATCTCCAATACTCTATTCATCTTCTGACAATTTACCTTCTATAAACAATATTGTTTATTACAACACTTGGTAAACACGTTTTGTAATAAATAATTTAGCACATTGATGATATATCATGCAGCTGTAGTTATTTGTATATTTTGGTAAATACTACATGGATTGTTTCAATTTGTAATTTTATTAGTATGATATATGATAATGTTCCTATATTTATTTCTATCTGCTATGTTCTCTGTTATTGTTTGTTTTAATTGAACATATAGCCTAGAGAATTTTGATGCTTGTGCTACTCTTATCTTTTCTTTACATTTTTAATCATCAACATTTACATCACCACTTTCAATATTGATTTCAAATTTTAGCACAAAGCCAGCAAGTTTAGGAGATGGGGTGAATCAATTACATTGATTCTAGAATTCAATTGGTACTTATTTTATGGTCCCCAAAAGGATGAAGGACAAAGTTGACCTCAGTGGAATTTGAACTCAGAACCTAGAAGAAAAAATGGATGAAATGTTGCTAAACATTTTTCTCAGTGTGCTAATGATTCTGTTTGTACACCACCCTAACACCACTTTTAATATTAAATAACTATAAGATGGCAAACTGGCAGAAGCATTAGCATGACGGATAACACATTCTGAGTTCAAATTCTGGCAAAATCGACTTAAACTTTCATCCTTTCATGGTTGATAAAATAAGTGTGAATTGAGCACTGGGGTCGATGTAATTGACTGACCCTCTCCCCCAAAATTACTGGCCTTGGGCTAGAATTTGAAACCTATATTAAAGAAGTATATAATATACTTTATTACACTGTCCTGAATCTTAATTTTATATAATCAAACATTTCTATGCTGAAATAACTCATAGATTGGCCTATTGGAGTACTTTTTAAGACACTGATATCTGAAGAAATTTTAGCTCAGTTACATTGTGATAGTGATGTATTTAATACTATTAGGAGACATGATGTAAAGCTGTGAAGATTGTAGAACTTATATTAATCATTTTAAATGTGTTTTGTGATATAATTAATGTGTTTATCAAATAGTAGTTCAGCTTATTTGTCATGTGTTCTCAGTTTGAGCCTTGGATAAAACAATAAACCTTTCTCATTTTATTTTCTCAGGAGAAGAGACCCACAAAACATAGAAAGAACAGCATGAGAGTGGAGAACGGACTAATTGGAAATTTACAAATGGTTGGGTGCTTTAAAGATAATATCAGCTAACTTGACAGTAAATAAGTAGTAATAAATTAACTATAAAGTTTATTATTTCTAGTCATGATAAAATGTCAATGAACTTGGTTTAGACAGAACAACCAAGATGAAAAATTTAGAGTGGCATGTTCTAGACTAAATCATTGTTCATGCAAATTCAACTGAAGTAATCACACCATAATTGGTCATTATGCAAGGTAATTTAATGGATGAAAATATCTTTGTTTTGTTGTGTTGCTAAGTTAACTATTAATAAATTCCTTTCTATCAGTCTCATGATATACCCTGGAGAAATATCCGAAATTTAGGTAATGTTCAGTATTACAATAATCTTATATTTATTTTTCAGACTTGTATCTTGTATCAAATCTTTCTTTAGCTAGAATTATTTTCCTTCCTCCATTATTTGCTGCAATTTGCCTACATCTCCAATGGCCATTTATGATTAGTTATTGGCTGCAGTAAAAGAAAAATTTCATGTGGTTTCATATCTAAATCACTTTCTACCTATCTCTCTCTCTCTCTCTCTCTCTCTCTCTCTATATATATATATATA
>NC_068983.1:112056362-112057404 GCF_001194135.2 Octopus bimaculoides
TTCTCCCTCTTTTCCTTCATGAAGGCTCGATAGGTAGTAGCAGATCTGAAGAAAGTGTGTTTATGGATGCAGAGAAATGTTTGGTTCTAAAGTTAGATGGTTAAGCAGCAGCAGCTGAGAAAGGAGATGAGCAAAGAAGAAGGAAAAGAAGAAGGAAACGAAGAAGAAGAAGAAGAAGAAGAAGAAGAAGAAGAAGAAGAAGAAGAAGAAGAAGAAGAAGAAGAAGAAGAAGAAGAAAACGAGAGTGGTATGACCCAGTAGTAAAGCTGTCCATGGAATCTACTTTAATGGTCAAGTACACTCATCAACAACATCAAAACCAACAGTAGAAGATGCAGAAGATCTAACTGTGGGATATGCATCAGCCTAATTGAGAGATCCGAGTTCTCCTTCAAACAGGGTCAACGTTTTACAGTGAAAAATAACTTCGCATGTGTTTTGGAAAACCTAATATATGTGTTACCTTGCTCAGGGTGTCAAGAGCAATACATTGGTCAAACTAAAAACAGTCTATGCCAAGGGATGACTGTACATAGATCCCAGATTAAAGTACGAGAATACAGAAGAACTGCATGAGGTAAACATGTCGACATTTGGACCACTAATGAACAATCCAACTTTAGAATATTTCCCCTCTATAAATTTAGGGACAAAGCAACCTATAATCAGTGCATTAGCAAAGAATCATATTTTATCGCAAAATATAAACCTCTTTTGAATGCTTCCACCACAGATGACATTGCTACAAGGATCTTAGAATAATATCCAAGCAAATATTAAAATGATAGATATATTAAGAACAGTTGATACCCACAAACTTATTTAAAACTGTTTCTACCACTACTGCTATAACCACAGCAGGTCACTTTTAGGTCACTTGACCATTAAAGTAGATTCCATGGACAGCTCTACTACTGGGTCATACCACTCCGGTCTTCTTCTTCTTCTTCTTCTTCTTCTTCGTTTCCTTCTTCTTTTCCTTCTTCTTTGCTCATCTCCTTTCTCAGTTGCTGCTGCTTAAACCATCAAACTTTAGAACCAA
>NC_068983.1:112057414-112057702 GCF_001194135.2 Octopus bimaculoides
CATAAACACACTTTCTTCAGATCTGCTACTACCTATCGAGCCTTCATGAAGGAAAAGAGGGAGAGAGAGAAAGAAAAAATGAAAATGTCCTACCTATTTGAAGACAATGGAAATATTTACAAAACATTTCATAATAATTTTTTCTTCAATTTAATTGTTTTTCTTGTTTTACTCTTAGTTGAAAAAGTCAAAATGACTGAAACTGTTACTAACCTTTACAAAATGTATTTCATGATAAAAATTATACTTTGTCTTACTTTCCTCATACATATCTGCTCATGTGTTACT
>NC_068983.1:112058748-112062705 GCF_001194135.2 Octopus bimaculoides
TATATATACACATATACATATATATACATATACATATGTACACAAATATATATACTTACACACATGCACACACACACACACACACACACACACAAACACATAAACACACACATATATCAAACAAAATAGGAAAATTTCTTCAAAAAGTACTTAGTTATGACATCTTACGCATACTTCTTTAATAATGAGAAGGAAAAGCAGTTATCAACCGATATGCTGCACCTGATTCTGCTCAAATAGATAACATACTTGCCACTGTTAATCAGCAAGTACATTATTCCAGCTTGGATATCACACCTGCTTGTACATTGGATTGCTAATAGCTAATTTCTCAATTTATGTCAAGCATGTTACTATTTTAGATATTCTTGCACATGTTTCTATTGTGTCCTTTCTTGACACTTTCTTTGGCTGAAGGATATTTTTTCTGACTCCAGTTATTTTTTGTTCCCTAGCATGTGCAATGAATTAACAGGAATTGGTATGACACATGCCAACATGAAAATTTCTCCTTCGGGACCGAGTTACAGAGGCACTAATTTCAAATTGCAATTTATCACTGTGGTTCAGGTTTTGAAGTACAATCAGACCAAAATAAATAATGGGAAAAGGGGTGAGCCAGGGGGAAAATGGATAAAAATTGGGGAAAGAGGTGTTATCAAGGTACCCCCACCACCAAAATAAAATATATATATATATATATATATATATAGTTTGTTGTTTTAAAGTAGAAAATAAAAACAACAAACAAAAAACCTATAATAATTACAAAGTTAGCGTACTTACAACTATGCAAATAGACACTATGAATCAAAGCCAGCACACCAGATGAATTCCAAACAAATGAGAATTTTTACTCTTGTGGAACCACACAGGATATACCACAATCTTAGATTACTTAACAGTCAATGCTTCAAATTAGCCCATCCTGACATTGACCAATCTATTGCACTATTTAAACTTTTAACATGAAATTCAGCAGATAAATATATAGAGTGTCCAACCACCATTGCAGGATGAAAATGGGACAAAGTACGTCATTAAATTACTTTAATGTTCACACTTCAAAACATCATATGATTTTCTACCCTATTGATTAAATGTAACTCTTTCTGTGTAAGAGGCCCTATTGCAAGCAAAGAACGTCGATATTGAAGACATGCTAACTACATGGCTGGGAAGAATGGGACAACTTGTGCGGCATTCTCATGACCATCTTTCTAAAGTGGACTTTTATACTGAGCTCCAAATTAATTCTCCAAATTAATGCTCAATGACAGGGAGTTCAAAAGAAGATATAGTGATAAGCTCAGCCATATACTGAAACAATGTCTGATGGTCTAGATTGGATAGGAAGAACGGATAGAAGATTGCATTGGCTGGCACTCACTCATAGTCAATGTTGTAAAAGCTATACAAGCACATACGTTACAAAAATAAAGAATAAAAGAAAACTGGTCTGTACTGCTTTAAACTGGCAACAACTATTCACCATCATGACCACCATGTATGTGAATCTATGTGTACAAGAACATGTGAGCCCTGGTTCAGTGTACATACACATAAGAGTGCTTTTATCCTAGATAACAGCATTGAGAATATCGTTATTAGCATTAGTATATGGCAATGAAGAAATGTGTATGTCTGGTTTCATATATGTATGTACGTGTGTGTATCTGTGTGTGTGTATATGTATGTGTTTGCATATGCATTTGCATATAATATGTGTACATATATGTGTGTGTGTGTGTTTGTATGCACAGTTAAGCTAGACTGAAATTCTCTTCATTCACTTCAGTCAAAATATATTTTATATGGATAGGCTTGCTCCTTTCACACACACACATACACGCACACACACACACGCACAGCCATTTAGTATAGTACCACAGAACTCCATCCCCTGCAGTTGTAGATTAAGTAAAAGAGGTAGAAACGAGGCGTTTAATTTTAGCAACATACAATAAGTCGTGCATAAGGAAGCTGTAAATCTTCTAAGTAACATTAAAACAAAATGCGTATGTGTGTTAAATGGAATTTCTGTTGTATAATTTAAAAATCGATTTCATGTAAGCTAGTTTATTCTCTAAGAATACACCATTACTGACATATCTTGCTGAGTAAAAAGCAAATCATATTTATAAATTACTAGATTCTGGAATTTTATCCCCATCATAATCATTGCCCTTTCTATAAGCTTCCTGTTTAATAAATTTCTGTTTACCCAATGCACCGTCGAGTCTGTTGAGACCTTTTACTCAAAATATCTCCTTAATATTCCTACAGAAATAAGTATACAAGCTATTTTTATTTTGAAGCTTAACTACAGTTAAAAGAAGTCTTGGAGTGAATTAACAGATTCTATTCCAAGAATGTGGCACAAGAGAATCTTGAGAGATAAAATAGTACTAATAATAGTACATACTCGTTGTTCAATTTCCATTTTTCTCTTCATTCATTTCATAATCACCTCCTCTTTCTCTCTTGTTTTCTCTATATATCGCTGTCTATCTATAACTGTTTATCTTCTCCCCTTTTGTTCAGCATTATTTGGCTTTGCTTTAGCAATTTTCTCATCAAATTGTATATTCTTTTTTCCCCATACAGCCAACATTGTATTCATTCACTCCTTTTATCCTCAGTTTATTTGAGATCAGTATTGAAACTTTGACTCATACTCCATCGTAAATATCCTGTACCCAGGGACTTCTCTTTTCTCTTCACTGAAAATGAACTGATTGATTTATTTAAACAGTAAAGTTTCGTCCAGTTTAAACCCATTCTCTGTCTTTATGTTCTCCCTTCAATGTAATGCTCCGAACGAGTGTCCAAATGCTTGCCAATAAAATCCATCTTACAAAGAAATTATTGATTGATTTTTTTTGTTTATTTATTAGTATTATTATTTTTCCTAAATACCTCTGATAACCTTAAACCTCCTGTTCTGACAAAAAAAAAAAAGAAAAAATAGATAAATAAAATATAACTGCTGGGTGGGGAGAGAAGAAAATGCAAGAAAATATTTTTCTTCTTTTATTTATTTATCACTTTCCTTTTGCACATAATTAATTTCCAATTAAACAAAGCTGATAAACATCCAAGTCTCTGAGAACCAAACTAATTTTGGACTGCAGGAATACTGAGACAAACTAATTGAAATCAAATTAAATGAGATATTTCTTTCTGTGTATTGTAGTTGTAGAGATAGCATATTTTGCCTGCGTGGTTAGTTATATACTAAATAATGTTAATTATTTGCTATTTAAATGTAAATCATTAGTTTAAAACACCTTACGTATAGCTTAATGTAAGAAAAGAAACAAAACATCAAAGATATTGACGCTGTCACTGTACAAGTATTTGATGATAATTTTTCAATTGAAAAAAGAAAGAATGAAGGTTTTTTTAGTTATTATTGTCTTCTTCTTCTGCTTCTATTATTATTGTTTTGTCATCATCATTATTGTTGTCATCGTTGTCGTCATCATCATCGTCGTCATCGTCGTTGTTATCATCATCATCATCATTATCATCGTCATCATCATTATTCTAAATTAAACTATTTTAGGGGTGGGGAAGTTAGGGTAGTGTGTAGTTTATTAAAATTTCCGCATCATTATTCCTAAAACGGTTTTTATAGGCTGGAATTTTCAACTTTCCTCTGTTGACTGTTTTGAAATGCAGGTTGTAAAGATAAAACCATGAACTCTCAGTTGCAATCAATAAATAATTGTGAGTTCAAACAGATGCAAGTGTAAAAATCTCATAATACCATTATTATCATTCATGTTAGAGTTCTTTTAATGGTTCATTCCATGGAACATAACATGAAGCCAATGGAATGAGTATTTCCATCATCCTCATCATTATCGTCACCACCACCATCACCATCACCAAAACCACCACCACCACCACCACCACTAACACCAAACCACCACCACCACCACCACCACCACC